>NC_134700.1:238957587-239257587 GCF_043290135.1 Rhipicephalus microplus | reverse complement strand
AATAACGCTGCTTATTGCTCGCATGTCAGGTATGCACCCCAGAAGTCAACAGCACACAAAAAGAGATATAATAAAGGCAGACATATCGAGTAAACGCATTAAAAACAGAAAGGGTGTGATCGGGACATGGGTGAAAAAGCGAAATCTCTGTCAGAAATGGAATCCATTATGCGCAGCAGAAGAAATAGCTGAGAGGGCTGAAATCTAACTAGCCGATCGGGATAGAAAGGGCTTCTTAACGGAGTGAGAACAATTTTAAGGGCCGGAGACGGGCCGCCGTAAAACTGTCCATGGTGCCGTCTATGAGTGGTATCTTTATTCTGACTTTAGTACGCGCGTGCATGATTTTTGATGCATTTGCTTGTGTGCCTGTGATTTTTGTTCATCCGCAAGCCCCCACCCCTTTTTTTTTTGCTACACTGGCGACAGTGAGTGGACCTCAGCATCCACGTTAAAGATTTTGGATGTCCCCAAGGTCTGTGTACCTATCTAACTAGAGTGTCTCCTTATAACAGCGCAAATGTCTAAACATTACATTTTTGCTTTCGGTTTCGCGCGTACTTAGTTGTGAGGCTACATGCAGCACATGCGACATATTAAACGTGCTTGAAACAGATTAATTGTTCCAGTACTGTCTGAAGACCATCCTTACACATCTCTTTAGAAATTCCGTGCTTCAACACTATCTATGGGTGTGTGGTTAACCTCCCTACCTTTCGTCTCTATTTCACTTTCTCTCTCTTTTTAAATGCGAAGCATTTTATAGCGAGCTTCGGCGACTTTCAGCGTATCTATCTATCTAGCCGCCTACGACATTCAGCTCTCCTGGCCGATTCGATAATAGTATCGATACGAAACTTGGTACGGCATTACATGACTGTATGAAGAACATATTTCACCAGTCATAACATAAAAATCATGACATGTATGCCATGAATGTCAGGATTTTCATTTCGTGGTCCTGCAGCTCTCGCGGTGGCTTCGTTTACATGGCATGTTGTAAAACTGGTATGGTATAGCATGATTGCATGGCGAACACAAGCGACAGACTCTAACACGAATTCATGATATGCGTGTCATGTAACAACATGACTACATGTCACGCTCTTGATGCGCTCGCGGCTGTTCCACTAGCGTCACATATACCAAATTTAGTAATACAGTAAGTGAATGGATGGCGTATGTACGTGACTAGTGCAAGCATGATAATCATAAGATGCGTGTCATCTAACAACATGACTACGTGTCACACTGATGATGCGCTCGCGGCCGTTTTGCCAGCTCCATATATACCAAATTTGGGGTTACGTGGCATCCATGGATGACGAAAGTATATGACTGGTGCAAACATTATAATCTTGACAGGCGTGTCATGTAACAACATGACAACATACAACGCTCATGGCATGCTCGTGGCCGTTTCGCTAGCTCCATATATACTACATTTGGTATTACGTGACGTGAATAGATGACGAAGGCAAACGACACATCCAAACATTATAATCATGACACGGAAGTCATGTGCAGCATTATTTACCTCCACCTCGTAACGTTTTGCTGATTTTAAATTGACATATCAACATTTTTCATTCGCGCTTTGCATGTATCATCGATTTCCGCTGTACGTGAGATCTGTCAATTTTTTTTTCAGAAAAAGAGACAGGCTAGCTTTATACTCAAAATTTACACGTTGTTCACCAAAGCAATATTAGTTTTACAGCAAGGTATTTGTTTGTGTACTTGGTACTCTATTAAACTGTTTAGTAGCACGAACTTCAGGGACGAAAAAGATGAATGCGACACTTAAGCGCTTGCGTGTCTTATAGCTTTGTCTCTCTTCCCTGATGTTTCCGCTATACTTAATAGTTAAATTCTAAAGGCTATACAAAAAATGTTCATATTAACGTAAATATTCGTTTTTTCTTCGGCAGCATTTTTGTCTATGTGTTAAAACGCCGGACTACAATTCCTGTGCCTTTTATGACTCCCATTTGCCACTCGCCTCCGCTGAAGGCGGGTATCTTCCAGTGTGTATTTTTTTTCATGCCACTTTTCCACCAATTGTACTTTTGCCGGACCTATTTTGCTTATCTACATTCTTTCTACCTTTGGACTGCTAATTTTTTTAAATAGCGTAATTCATTTTTCCACTCCTCATGCTGTAAAGGTTGTTCTGTCATTATTGCTCTGTCCCACAGTTGCCTTCTTCATATTTCTACTAATTGCAACACCTTCAACTCACATCGTTTATTTTTCTCGAGCTGGTCACGCCTCAGCACCATCCGAGCAGCACGAAAACTCCTTTACGTTTCAAACATTAAAACAACATTGAAGTAAGAACAAAGACGGCGTAGGAAACCAAAAATGATTATGTTGTTTTATTTACTATCACTGCTGTTTTTTAATTTCTCTGTGGCTGAATACTCTTCGGCTTATTTCTGCTGCACAGCGTTCGTGCGAAAAGCAGAGACTCGGAAAAGAAAATGACCTGACCATGAGGACGGTGTTCTGATGTCGAAGTGGCTACACTTCCGGTCTCGCCCTTTACTCATCCCTGTTCATGCTTCCCGAACATCATATCTTTTAATGACTGTACACTTTCGCCTCTGCAAGGATACATCAGAGACACGCCTGGCCATTACACCCTCTTATGGTTTTGTAGATTTTCTACACTGATGCCTCTTACAACAATCTTCATAGTTGTATAAGAAACTTATGGCTCTGATAAGGGCCTTCAAATTTATGTTTACCCGCCAGACGCAGGTCATAAAGCGACAATGGAAAGTGTTTCTGTTACGCAGTGTTCTTTTTATATGGGCCCTATATGTGGGGCGTGTTGCCGGCAGAACTAGGGAGGAGACCATAATGTACATGCAGTGTCTAAGTTCGGTAAGCAAATAAAGTAATTTTACTGATCGTGTAATCACACGTGTGACTATTTTTTAGTTATGGTACGCTTTTCTTTAACCAGATCACTTTGTTTTTTCTGTTCATTTTTTTCTATTCATTACAGCAAATAGCAGTGGGTACAGATTTCTGCATTCACGCCGTGTTTGCAGACTTTTTAAGTGAGGCGAGTACAGGGGGTGGTGTGTTTTTGCTAGATTTGGAAACTAGGCTAGCTGCTCACAGATATAATTGTGAACTGGATCTAATATCACTCATAGATCTACGAAAACCACAGTTCTGTAATATTTAAAAGTGATGTGTGCTGTGAAATTGGGAAGGGGGGGGAAGCAGATACTAGTAGAGCAGGCTCCCTGAAGTGCCAAAATGCAATAATGAAACTTCAGCTGATGCACCACATATAATGCCGAAGGGACAAAAAGTGGAAGAGAACTTCGTATTTTAATTTCTTTGAAGATGTCCTTAGGCGTTATAGAAAGAGTTTCAAAAGCACTCGTCCAATTTTATTCTTCTACGTTGTCTAGTTGCGAATGATGAAAAGAACCATGGATCTGACAGCCAAGATCGGTTGGCCGATCAGCCCTAAGGCCTATAGTTAACCCTTGCTTTAAGCTAGGTCTCTCCAGTTAACTCCATTGCTGCAGGCTGCAGGCCCTGTGCTCTTCATTTCTGACTCGATATGGGAGAAATAATACAGAAATGAAGAGAAATCAGTACAAGTAACTTCGTTACCTTCTGAGCGAACGAAAGTGTGCTCCAGCAAGCAACGGCAAAATGAATCCGCCGTCTATAAGAGCCCTTCCTATTTAATATATATATTTTCTTCATTCATTTTGAAGGAGACCGGTGCGCCCCTCGGATTGAGCATGCGGCAGAGAGAGTGCTAAAAGCTCGAGCGTGCAGTTTTGCCTCAGGCTATGTGCGCCCGCAAGTCATTGCGGCGTGGATAATCTGCTGAGTGCCGACAACCTTGATTTCTACGTGCGATTCTATTCGATGAGTTCGGGCTTGCCCCCATCACCAGAGGCACTCATGCGAAGAACACAGCGTCAGTGGCCAAGAGGAGAAGATAGTGTACACATGAGAGTTCTCGGGAAGGGGGGGGGGGGCACCCCAGGGGTGATCAGACCAGCATTACGCGATTGCTGCATGCCTTTGGGTGGGCAAATAAAGCATCTGCGCGTTACAAAGTGATGGATCCGCTTCTAACGTAATGAAATGTAGCGAAAGTGATGGTATCACCGAAACTGATCACTCGAGAGCATGCCACTTTGGCGCTGACTGCTGGGAAAGCAGAAGTCAGCGCCTAAGTTGCTAACTCCAAAGGCTGGTCACTCAACAACAGTGAACAAGTGTGATCACCTGTTTAACTTTTCCTGCAGCAAAAGATAATGGTAGCCCGTGCCAGGAGGCGTTGTGGATGCTACTCAAAACAGCTGCCCTTCAGTGATTCTCATGCTCTTTGCATGGTGTTTTTGGCTTTGTGCCTACTTTCCTTCAGCGTTTCAGGGGCGAAGTTCCTCTAGGCCGAGCCTTGTCCGTAACGCTCCCTAAACCGAAACTGAAACTGAACACCCGCACAACGAAAAACAAAAAAACATCTGTGTAAAAACCAAGTTTATTTTTATATCAATAAGAATATGACAGCACAATACATGATCACCTGCTTTGTCCCTCCATCCATCCATCCGTCCGTCCACGAATCTTTTTATACGTGCCTGCGTGGGTCCGTCCGTCCATCCATCTGGTCATCTCTGTGGCGACCCACCTGTCCGTCCAACCATCCGTGCGTCAGTCCGTATTTCCTTTATACTAGTCTGGGGCTTCAAGATACACAATATGCACCTTAGAGCCCACTTTCACTCACTCGTCATCATTCAGTTCGTAAAGATGCGTGCATTTATTTATTTATTTATTTATTTATTTATTTATTTATTTTTGAAGCGCGCTTTTCCATAGTCACGGCTATGTAAGTAGGCCTCGTTTGTCACTCATTGAAGAGCGTTCTGTATGTTTCTGTGAGGAGATTTTGGGTTTAACTTTGCTTCTTCTGCCTCTAATATTTACATTGCCGCTGCACTGGCGTGGTTGCTGCCGATAAAGCAAAACAGGGTAACATATATTTTTCTAGATAGTGGAAAGGCGCAACACATCCGTCATGGTGGACATGGGTATTCTTTCAGCCTCAAGGCCCTATCTTCAGGTTATAGGCATGGAGAAGACATCATAAGGCAGGAAAACTTTGTATAAACAGAGGACGTGTTTTGCCTCAAATGCTCATCAGTCGGCGCATATGGTCACATATCGACTATGTGGTAGCGCTGCAAGGCTCCTGTGTTCATGGCTCTCCATCAGTTTTATTATACATAGATTAGAAGTAAAATGTTTATGGTACTTGTTGGCATGCAATACCAGTTTAAAATATGCTCGCGCCTCGCCTGCTCTCATTCGTCCTTTATATATGCACAATGAGGGTACAACTCCGAAAGAGTGAGGTACTAGGAGGTATTCAAGTGAAATCGTTTACCCAGTCTCCACAATTTAATATTTCCAATGCACCATTGCACCCCGTTTTCAAGTGCTGATAGTACTCCGCGAATAGGCCCATGGTAGGCCATGGTGAAGTCGAAGTATTGTGAATCTCGAGAGCTGCTCAAAAAAAAAAACAGAGTCAGTGGCGTCGGCCAGCGTTTAATTATACTTTAGTATCGTGACGGAGCTCCGTCAACCAGCTTTTAAGCGTCGGAAACTATCGCAAGTCACGTTGTCGTAACACACGACCGACGACCTTCACCATTTTGTGGATAGAAAGAGATACTATCGAATAAATACTAACGTATAGTGAGGAAATCGCTGATATATATCAAAAACGAAACGACTCACTTACGATATATTCTTCCTAAGCCCTGGAAAACTTTTCGGATGAAGAAGCAATCACTGAAATATTGTTAACATCAATGTTGTTGTGTGTGCCAGCAGATCCTCATCATTTCAAGACGGCCAAATCGGCGCATCTTACAACGCATAATATTTCGCAGCACCCCATCATGTTTTTGCACTCGCCTTGCGCATAGAACACAACAGACGAGATTTTGGAGTGAGCATAATGACGTAGGGCAGGCACAGAATAAACCAATATATATATATATATATATATATATATATATATATATATATATATATATATATATATATATATATATATATATATATATATATATATATATATATATATATATATATATATATATATATATATATATATAATTTAACAGACAACAATGCCAAGGAATGTATAGGTGAAGGTATTAGAACCAATGTAATGTAAATAAGAAGAAAAGTGGGTGAAAAAATAACGTGCCGTCAGCAGGAATCGAACCTACGACCTTCTAATAACGCGTTCGAGAGCATCGAACGCGGTATTGGTTCTAATAACTTCCCCTATACATTCCTTGGCATTATTGTGTGTTAGATCTCATAATTATTGTGTCAAAACACGAAAAAAGGAGCCCTTAGGTATACACTTTTTTCCCTTATATATATATCACCCGCTGATTTGAGTTTTCCCTCTCAGATTGGCTACGGAAATGGTCGGCGGGAACTGAGAAAGACCGACGTGATCTCCCTAAAGCGACATGTCAACACACCGAGCAAGCCACCGCCGCCCGGCCTGAGAATATGAAAGCAGGCGCTGCCGACGAGACGACGATGCTGACAGGTCGATGCCCGCTGTGCTCATATCGCACGCGTCTTGCATCAAGACTGCAGCTATGATGTCTTCGCCTTGTATTTTGTCTCTTTCTCATACATTCTGGGCAGACGACTTCTCTAGCTGGGAGTCTGATTATTATCATTTTTATATTTTCTTTACTTCTTTTTTATTGTTTTGCCATTCGTGAACCTCCTTCCGTATACAAATAGAGGGCCGGGAGCGAAGGGGCTCCTAGGTGTGGTTTTGGTCCCTAGAGCAAGAGAGTTCAAATCTCCGGGCTCAGACGAGAAGCGAAAGGTTATGACGACGTTGGAAGTGCTTTTCCATTCCCGCGTTGTCGAAGCACAGCCCAGCAAAGAAGATAAGGCGTTGCATAGACTGTGCAAACGTGGAGGGGATAGCGGCATATATGCCACTATACCGCGTGTACACACCGTGAGCGAAATCTGCATGAAATAATGGGAGGCAGCAAGTAAACGTGTAAAATCAAGCACACAACTGATGTGGTTGGTGCGTGTGGCGCATGACATTCGGTGTTTTTTTGTCCTCGCAGTTTAGGGTGATAGGCGACAGAAAAAAAAGGCCCCCTTCAAGGAAAAATCACAGCATATTCACGGGGTGAATGATGATGAGTGGGGCAAAGCATCCGTCCGTGCGTCCATCTATGTGTGCACCTGCCTATAGGTACATATGTGCATCCAGACAGAGAGACGAAAGCACGGATGTACGAATGGATGGACAGACGGATGGATTCACGGATGGATGAAAGCAAAGACTAAAACACGGACGGACGCACGGATGGATGGAAGCATGAACGGACGGATGCACGGATGGACTCACGGATGAACGGGCACGTGGCTGGACAAACCGACAAATGAAAGCACGGACGAATGAACGGACGGGAGAACAGATGGGCATTTGGACGGATGGACACACGCACGGACGGACGCCCTGTCTCACTCATCGTCATTCACGCCATAGATATGCTGTGAAAACCACTAACGGCATCTAGTTATATAATGCCCAAGCACATACACACGCAAGGCCATCTATTGAGCAACTCAAACTAGAGGTGGCTTCATACTACTACTGCTACTACTACAAAGGAGGGAACGACCCATGACCTAAGGAGCTTCCCCCGTAAAATAAATGCGAGTTTTATGAACACGATCCTATTTATATGTATTTCGTTGGCTTGCTGCAAGGTTAGGTTCGCGCGAAGTTTATCAGCTGAATGGGTGGTTTTAGCGATGAAAAGGTATACCAACCGGTGCATCAAGCTCTCATTTAGTTATTTCAGTGTGCTTCAGCCTATATATCACTCTCAATATTTTCTACAAGACAAGCACATTAGCGCACCCAACCTGGAAACTTTGAAGAATATGTACAAGCGTGTTCAAAACTTCCTAGTCGGCTGTACCTCGTCATACTATGCCGTACCAGATTGGGAACTTTTGACCTCTCTCCCCTTCCTGTACAATCTTGTGTATATGTGGTAACTTGACTACAACTATGGTATAAAAGTTTGTTAAGGTCATTCGTTATACCCATGTTCCACCTCAACAGCTTATTATTATTATTATTATTATTATTATTATTATTATTATTAATATTATTATTATTATTATTATTATTATTATTATTATTATTATTATTATTATTATTATTATTATTATTATTATTATTATTATTATTATTATTATTATTATTATTATTATTAATATTATTATTATTATTATTATTATTATTATTATTATTATTATTATTATTATTATTATTATTATTATTATTATTATTATTATTATTATTATTATATCACGTGAACTTCCCCATGAAGTCGAAGTGAAAAGTACTGGTTGCGTCAGCGAACTAAAACAGCGGGCGAGAAAAAAAATATCCTCGATTGATCGTCGCCCTACAATCGCTTTTTACATCTAGACTGCTCATTATAAACTTCACTGACAGATCATTAAGACGCAAAGGGCAAGCCTTGGTCATGCCTTCTCAGCTGGCGCAACGTCTGCTTTTTTACTCAATGTGCTCAAATGCTCACGCTGCATTCTCGCACTGCACGGAATGGCCAAGAAGTGACTGATGGCATTCATATGCATTTGGTGTTCCTGCAAATACCCATGATGCTCTGACATGGATTCCCCAATGAGTGGTTCATTCAACTGCAACAGCTTTACGAAACCAGCTGGATTTCTCAGCCAAGCTGCGGCCGAACGAATATGTGTGCCTCACGCTATCACTTCTGCATCCGGTATGCATTCCCTTTCTCTTGTTTATAATTTAACCGGTCAACATGTTTTCCTATAAAATAGCACAGTCTTTGCGTCAACCTGTTTCCACAATGATGATGATAATTATGATGCTGATGGTAGTGGTTATCTGGTGTTGGTAATGATAGTGATAGTATTGTACACCTGTGGCTCACACCCACCCAGGACAATAGGCTAAGAAACGCATAAGTCCTAAACCTGTCTCAAGCTAAGTCTATGGCTATTGTCAAACGTTGGCATAATCAATTAAATTCACATGCCATTCGCGAATTTAGCATCGAAATTCCCCTGCATAAATGAAAATTGTGAAACAAAGAGGAACATAACTCTATAACAAAGTCTTAACACTATAACAAAGTATTAACGAGTTGTTTCCCAAAAGCCGAATTTCTAGACAGCTAGGCTCAATACCATTCTATTAACGGCTGCTCTGATAAAGCTTTTTTATATGTAGAGCAAAGTTATTGCGTGATAAATATGGTGTTCTATTTATTCGTCTTTTTTTTCAAATTCAATACATGCGAAGGAGAGACACTAGCTGCATGCAAATAAAACAGGCTGGTTATATGAACCTGTTCATTAATATTATTATGACATACTAGGGTTGGAAGAACAAAGTTTATTCCCTAGTTCGCAGTGTCTTACTCAATCGCACAGAGAAACAAGAGATGGACGTGCATAAGCTCCAGCTCCTGGCAACAGTTACTTCTATTGTCGGGGACAATTTCATGTCACGAAAGCGTCAATTCGTGTAGGCCTTCTATTTGCACACGCACGACTATTGCCTAATGGTGCTCTGTTGTTTTCATTTACAGAACCATAGCAGCAGCCTATTATCTCATAAAGATATTGGTGATCTCACGTATAAATTTTTCCTACCATTTCTATTGTTTGCAATCTAGTGCACTGTGTCCTAGTGCATTATCATCTGGAAGCATGAGCCAAATGAGTTGCACCACTAATATGTCTTCTGTACAGATCAAAGGTAAAATCCTATCTTAACTCAAAAATTTCATCGGGGCAGTTGGTCAATCACTTTTTATGGTAAAATCTGCGAAATGAAGGGACAAGAAAATTAAAATGGTCAAACGACAGAGGAGACCGTTCGTACATGCCATTTCTGCGCCTCATTTCGGCCGAGTTTTTTGTTTGTTTGTTTGTTTGGCTAGCTTTTTAGGATGACGCTGTTTTGCACTCTCCTTCGTCTTCCTAGACTCAGTACACTATCATTCATCTTGGGATTGCTGGATCCAAACAAGCCATCTAAAGTTGCAAAAGCCATACAAAATAGTGAGCTGATCTTTTAACAGCTACATAGCTCTTGAGGGTGATCTGTCTTGTTTTGGGTTAAAAATACGTACTGTGTTGTTTCTGGTTTGCAGAAAAAATTAGCATCGGTGAATCGCTTGGTATTTTTCTTCCTCTACAGTTTCCTACAGTTGCCTCTACAGTTGTTTTCCTTTTCTGCTATGAACTACTCCCGCAGCTGTCTTTTTCAGCAACTTTATTTACATGAACTGTGTTTGTCGTTTATCAACCCCTGTCATAAATGAGGTTTCCCAGCAAAAAAAAATCTGGAAAGGTCAAATTGCTCAGTGCGCGATATAAACTAGCTTGATTCTAACACTTCTTTCTTAGTCTGAGGAGCGTTATTACAGTAAGTGACAGAGTGGGGACTTCTTCGTGCTTTTGTAAAGAAACGGACTGCTACAAACTGTATGTATTCTAGTCTTTACTGTGCTCCATCGGCTTCAATATTTCTGAAGAAGCAACGTAGCTCGAGGGTATAACTTTCCAGTCAACTCGTGCACCTGAACTATTCTGTTTTCAAAAAAAATTTTGCGTCAATGGCTGAATCCGCTGATCACGTGATGCAATGAAAAGTTTCAACTAGTGTACTTTTTACATTTTTTTCCCCACTTCATCAGCTCAGGGTGTCCTGATAGCGTATAGTTTCGTTAGCTGTCACACTGCTACTGCATAGCTGAAACCGAAGTCCACGAGTTACGTAAAGAAAGCGCTTTTTCTCATCAATTACCGCTGCCCCCATGAAGTCAGAAATGAATTACCTCTATCATCTCTGTGTGCTTCATGATCAGGTTAGGTCAAGTCAACTGACTGCTGCCTTTGGAGCGCTGATAATCTGCATTTATGGTTTATAGGTAGACAGAGTATGAAGCAGGCACTCGTAAATTGCCAGGAAAGGCACACGCAAGTGTGACAGTTCAAAGCACGAAATTTTCCCATATGAGCAAAAGTTCACGCAGGAAACATTTCTCAAGTTTGACGCGTTTTGATTTCCCTTTTGTTAGCATATATACTTTTAGGGTGTAAGGCAGGGCGAAACAATCTCACAAATAATATTTACCGCGTGCTTACATGAGGTTTTCAGAGGCCCAGAATGGGAAGAGTTAAGAATAAAAGTTAATGGAGAGTACCTTAGAAACCTGCGCTTCGCCGATGGCATTGCATTGCTGAGTTACTCAGGGGACGAATTGCAACTCATGATTACAGAGTTAGATAATGAGAGCAGAAAGGTAGGTCTTAAGAGTAATCTGCAGAAAACTAAAGTAATGTACAACAACCTCGGAAGAGAACAACGCTGGAGGTAGATAATAGTGCACTTGAAGTTGTAAAAGACTACGTCTACTTAGGACAGGTAATAGCTGCGGAGCCAAACCACGAGATTAGAGTAACTAGAAGAATAAGAATGACGTGGAGCACATTTGGCAAACACTCTGAAATCATGACTGGTAGTTTGCCACTATCCCTCAAGTGGAAGGCATATAACAGCTGCCCATTGCTGGTACTTACTTACGGAGCAGAAACCTGGACGCTTACAAAGAGGGTTCAGCTTAAATTGAAGCTGACGCAGCGAGCGATAACAAAGAAAATGTTGGGTGTAACCTTAAGCGACAAGAAGAGAGCAGATTCGTTCAGGGAACAAACTGGGGTTGAGGATATCACAGTTGAAATCGAGAACAAATGGACATGGGCCGGGAATGCATGTAGCGTGTAGGCAGGATAACCACTGGTCGTTAAAGGTAAGTGACTGAGTTCCCAGAGAAGGCAAGCGGGTTAGGGGGAGACAGAAAATTGGGAGGGCAGATGAGATTAGGAAGTTTGTGGGTATAAAGTGGCTGCAGCACGCACAGAACCGAATGGACTAGCGGAACATTGGAGAGGCTTTTGCCCTGCAGTGGACGTAGTCAGGATGATGATGATGATGATGATGATGATCATGATGATGATGATCATGATGATCATGATGATGATACTGTTAGGCCCAGTGTGATTGCCCTGGAGCTGAAGGCGTGTGATGCGTGCGTTGTATAATTTGTTGTGTTCCGTGAGACCCAGAAACTATGTGCGCTGTGAACCATAGATACAAATATTCTAGTCAGGCGGGAACTTTTGTGTATATGTATAGAGTTAGAGGTAATGCTGATTCCTGCTTTCGCATCGAAAGCTGTAATGAAATCACAACAAGGGCCGCTTGTACCGTGGCTTTTCCACCGGAACCACCGCCGCTGCCATCGGTGTCTATGACCACTGTAGCGCAAAATAAAAACAAACTAAGTAAAAAAAACACCAAGGACACACTGAGATCTGAACCTGGGTCTCCTGCATGCCAGCCCAGTATACTACTACAGATTGACGCCAACTTTTTTTTTCTTTATTTTCAGTTGTACGTCACACACAAGGGACAACGTAGGCTACAATATAAAAATGAAAATTTTAGCTGCTAAACGAAGTCAGTAATAAAAGATATTGTTGGTCCACCCGAAACGTCAGGAATAAAATGTCGTTCCACAGTAACAAGTGTTCCCAGAATGTGGTCTATTCTAGAATGTGTTAACATAACTAAGGTCGGGTGGGGTAAATCGCGACAAAAAGTGTCAGTAGGGGAATATTACTTTTCATTTCCCTCTTTAACATTAAATATGGATCCAGAAACTTTCCCTTGGGGACAAGATGTGTGCTGCAAAAATATGACCATGTTACCACACTTCGAATGAGTGTTTTAAAAATAAATGATAAATGTACCAGATGTTTCATTTCGCCCAAAGTTGCGCGGGGCAAAACGAGACACGGCGTGGGCAAACTGAGACAGTGTCAGAAAATTCAATCCTTCAGAATTTGCAAAAGAAGCACCTGAAATTCATTCCGTGGGCCCACACGCAGTGTATCAATACATAACCCAGCGCTGTGTTGCTCGAAACTCTTTGCAGATCAAGCACCACCAGTCCTGTTTCGGGGCTGATGGTGTCTGTTGTGGATCGCATTTCATTATATTTGTGGCCTGTACTTCATTAAAATATTCAATGATTAGAGACAAGATATGTTCTGGCACGTCTTATTCGTGTTTTTTTTGCCATTTATATGCAGAATTGCTTGGGCAGTTCGTGGCTTTGAACTTCGTCAGCCGGGCTTTGCTAGGGGATAAATTCCGGATATTCTATTGCTTGTTAAGGCCGCACAGCTGTAGAGAAAAATATAAAACATTATAAAAATAGATTGCCTGGGGAGCAGCAGCACGTCCGTGCTTTGCTGTGCAAAGCTTTCCGCTACTTAGCGCTAGCTTCCCAATATTTTTTTTTTTTAGTTTTTATGGCAGAGGTTTGCGAATATGCTGGCACAAGTTTTTGTTGTGCCATCATGAGAAATTCTTGATTCAGGATGTCGCTTGAGTCCACGTTTACACAATTGTTTTCTTCAAATTGGGACTATTTTAAGCATGCCTGACAAAGCGTCAGCTCCAGCAACATTCTCTTTCCAATGATTGCTCAAGTCTTCAAGACTCTACCCTTCTGCAAAGATTGTCCAAATTTATTTGGACAATCTCTAAAAACAAGATAGCAAAGAAACAATTAGACGATCTAAAGGCACGGAAGGCACCCAAGCTGTTGCACAAACAAGTTGAAGCGCACAAGAGCAGTCTGCGAAACCCTCTGCACAGTTGTGCGCAAAGTGCAGCTTGTAACATCTGAAGACACATGACACTCGCCGTTCGCGGCTCTTTGCCGTGAATAATGAACGCGAGGCTGCGCACCATGCTTACCATCTGCGGTCATTGTCTTGTGTTTCGTGTCATCCTCGCTTTCAATTTTGCGGTAGTCATCCATTGTGTCTCCCTCTGAAGTGGCCCCTATCGTTTTTCGAGCTTGCCAGCGTCGACTGTACTTTTATGCGTTCTTCTCGAACTTCGTTCTCCTCGTTATCCTTGAACCACTTATGACATACTTATTCATCGCGGAAAATTAAATTTGTCCTTTCCACTTCAAGTTTTGATAATTAAAGCAAGCATAGTACGACGTCTCCGAAGCGAGCTCTGCGATGAGTGCTGCAAAAGCCTGCCACGCTTAATGCGTAGCCGAGCTCGCATGCACGGAGACTTGGTTGCGCTTCCTCAGTATAATCGAAGTCTTTTATGTTTGAGAGTTTACCGCAGTTGTTTCTTGAACTCTTTCTGGCGTTCTTTTGAATTGTTTTTTTTCGTTATTCTTACTCTGGAAAGTGGTGGTCGTCAAGAGAAGAAGAAATTGTCCTCCACCTTTGCCCCTCTGTAATTTGCGGCTTTCTTTTTTCAACGGCATTTTAAATATTGTGTCTCTTTGTTTTGCAGAATCTGCTCATGTATCAGAGCGTCCATTACAGAAATTGTTCACATTGGGCTGTGCATTAGACACTTCGCATGCTCTAAATGAGATGTAGTACGTGATCTCCTGCCTGAGCAATATGTCATCCCGTTAAACCACCATGTGCTTTGAAGATGCTGTAGTATTGTTATTTTTTGTCGGTACTTGAGAAATATTGGATGCCTTTGTCATGCAGCTGAAGTAGTCAGGCTTACTATTATTATTATTATTATTATTATTATTATTATTATTATTATTATTATTATTATTATTATTATTATTATTATTATTATTATTATTATTATTATTATTATTATTATTATTATTATTATTATTATTACGTAGCCGTTCTTCTTGTTGTTGATCTTGTGGAGGTTAATGATTACGTCGCTTTACAACCACTCTTACTTTACCCAGGAAACTCAGCAACGAAGTGTGCATTGATATTGCGATCACAAAAAAGCGCCTTTCAACACAGAATATTGTCTTAAGTGTCCTTTTTTAACACGTACAAAAACGCAGTCAGCGCCATAACATCTATTCAGCGACCATTAAAGCTTGCATTTTTTAGCTTGTGGCATAACTCGAAAATTGTATAAAAAAACAGCCCTTTTTAGAACTGGAGCAGTTCTCTGTTATAGGAGTGAATGCAAGATTTAAAATACGAGTAGTCGCGTCAAGTTAACGTTAGTCATTCTTCTACAACCACGATACACAGATTTTGTCGCATACAGCCGGTATTGAATCGAGAAGAAAGAGTTTCCTTGAAGGGTGTGATCTGGCGTCGACATATGAATTCCTACGAGAATTTGTGCTGGGCGCGCTGTCCTTACGCCACGAGGCCCAAGATTATGCTTTTTAGTTAAATCCAAAGAATATTAATAACGTACACTATCTTACTTTATTCGGAAGGGAAGACATGGAAAGCAGTAGTGAGAAATAGAAACTTTTAGGATCCTGTTTGCGTATACCATACAGCAAAGCGTTCCTTTAGTTGCTCACAGTTGGGAGCTGTGAGCTGAGAAATGGTAAGACAGCAACAAATACGAAGGTAACATCCAGACGAAAAATGCATCAGCGTCCACAGCGAAACGCCATCAAGAGAGTTCGCGTAAGACATAGTAGACAAAATATACGGGTGTACCATCAAGACAGGAAAATATCATAGTTTCACTGCAATTGCACCCTGCCGCGGTGGTCTAGTGGCTAAGGTACTCGGCTGCTGACCCGCACGTTGCGGGATCAAATCTCGGCTGCGGCGAATGCATTTTCGATGAAGTTGCAAATTCTGCAGGCCCGTGTGCTCAGGTTTGGGCACACGTTAAAGAACCCCAGGTGGTCGAAAATTCCGGAGCCCTCCACTACGGCATCTCTCATAATCACATGGTGGTTTTGGGACGTTAAATTTCATATGTAAATCAATCACTGCAATTGCAAAGCAACGAATGCGATCGCAAAAAACTGTAATATTTTAGGAACTATATACCTAGTCGCTATATCTTTGAAGACTGTTCTCTTGTAACTCTACGAAACTCTGGTGCAAGTGAATACGGTCACTCCAGGGGGAGAAACGGCTTTCGTGCTGTCTCTTCGCGTTTAGAGCACAGCACATTGTAGTATATTTAGGAGACATTTGCTGATGCCTGCCGAGGTTGCGCGCACGCCAGCGATTGCTCTGTTAAGGTGAACGCTCCTAATGGGTCATAATCACGGCATCCGACCGTCCGTGCATCTGTGCACTCGAACGGTGCTAGCTCTGGCCCTTACACTGGCTCTGTAATCACGCGATGGCACAGTGGCGGCGTTCAACTAATCCGTCAGTCCGTGCCCTAACACTCTCCCAGCAAGCATGTGATGGCATGAGGGTGATGCGCGCAGCAATACTCTCTCGTCAGACGACTCGTTGCAGCAGTACAGTTAGTTGGATGACTTTCAAGAAGCCCGTTGATAATTCTATTTGAACTTTATAAGGAATGTGATAGTGACGGTGATGACACCGGCAAAATCCCATCGAGTCTCCACATATTTGCAATCGCAATGCAGTTCAACCGTTACACCCAAGGGAACAGTTTTTCCTTCTTTGCTGCTAGATTAGATGCGAAGCAGCTCTTATGCTAGTTTGTGTGACGCTGTCCGTCCGTGTTTCCGAGCCAATGCACCCAACCTCGGTGCCCTCGCAGCCGTTGTTGGAGGAACGATGCCAGTAGGTCAAGTCGCAGCTGCGTGTAGAAGTCACTCTCTCCCTCACGCGCAGCAGCCTCCGGCTCCTTCCAACACACCTTGGTGGTGGTGCTCCTCAGCCCGCCGCAAAACACTTCTTTGTCGTTTTACCCTCTCCACCGCTCGCAATGTTCAACGACACGTCGAGTGGAAACACTCTTTCGACTCGTTTATCTGCGATGAAACTTACACGAAACCCAAGCTGCCTCCCGTGTCTTTTCGTTTCAAAGAAACGTTTACTCAGGTAAAGGCTACACCGAGTTTCGCTTCAAACATTTCTTCCAGCGCCCGCGTCGACGCCCGTTTCAGCCGGGTGAACGACATGCGCACCACTGCTGCTTCGCATTCCATCATGGTTCCTTTAGAAAGATTGGCTTACTGCTATTAATATTTTCCTGTTCTTCTATTCAACCTGCGCCAAATTCTCATTGGGCTACAAAAATAAGCAGCATTTGTAGAATAAACAATTATACAACTATATTCCAATTATACTCCTACTATACCAAAGGTACTACTAATTATACCATATTCCATGACGTACGCATACGCATTTATAGAAGACAAAGTGTTGCTATAGCTGAGGGTTTGCCGTTCATCTTCAGACTTTTCACTTATTTTCGCAGTTAAACGGAGAACGTAGTTCCCTTTTCGGCGGCGATGGAAGCGGACTCATCTGCACGCCCATATGAGTGGCCGGCGACAGCACCGGCAGCCTCAAGGAAGCGAAACTGCCTTTCCAGTGACAGCGAGGCTACCCTCATTGACACTGCCGAGAGCGTCGACAGCTCCGACGATGAATACGTGACTGTCATGAGTCAGAAAGCAAAGCAGAGGATGCTCAAGGCATCCATGGACCCATATTCTGGGAGGGCCCCGCAAAGCCTGCCGAGGTACACCGTCCTATTCTTGCCTACGCAACCATCCATCAACATGAGACTACTGAACAGGCAAGCTGTATCTTCAGAGCTCGAGGCACTGGTGCCGAACAGTATTAAGGATATCAGAGTGAATCCCCGGAAAAATGTTGTAGCAGTGGACGTTGCTCAAGCGTCAGCGTTAGATTCACTGAGCAAAGTTACCGTCCTTGGCGGCATGAATGTTCACACTATCATTCCGCTAGGAAATCAGGCAACTACAGGCGTCATATATGACATCGATGTGACCATCTCGATCGAAGATCTGCCGATTCTTATTAAGCCTGCTAATTATGGGCCCCAAATACTACAGGTGTGCCGTCTAGGAAAGTCGAAAACGGTGTGAAGATAGACTTTAAGAGTGATTGCCTACCAACACATGTTAGGGTGGGTAATTTCCGACATGCTGTGCAGCCATTTGTCCCTAAACCGCTTCAGTGCCGGAAATGTCAGAAATTTGGTCATGTGAGCGCCGTCTGGGGAAATCCTACAACATGTTCTCGTTGTGGTGCACCACACTCTGCCGACAACTGTAAAGCTAACTCCTATAAATGCCCGAATTGCCAAGGGCCCCACGACGCCACATCAAAAGAGTGTCCGAAAATAAGGCAGGAGATTTCGGTTTTGAAAAAAATGGTGAAGGACCGTTCGACTCACCGAGAAGCGGTTGCTGTCGTCAGGCGACATCGTTCTCGTCACCGACGTTCATCTAGAAAGCCTGCCCACAGCATCAAGTCTTCTGTAAAGCCTCCTTTCGTTGAATCAGCTTCACCACCACCACCGGACAGAAGGAACACGTGCACTGAGAATGCTGCCCTGAAAAGGAAGCTCTGGAGGAAGCATGGCCATCACTTCCAAGGACCACCCCTGCAGAAAAACTGGAACGTGCACCGGTAGCACCACTTTCTGCATCTCGCCAAGATGAGGCGACAGAGCGTGACCGAGAAGTTTTGACGATGATTAAGTTTCTCATCAATGTCATTCGCACACTTATAGGCAACACGAACACGCCTACAGCACGATGCGCAGTGCAAGTATTGGATGCCCTGAGTCCAGTGCTTGCCAACTTCGCATAGACAAAATGGCTCTTTCACTGCCTTCATTCCGAGACGAAGTACATAGTGCGACAGTTTTACAGGGAAATGCCAGAGGACTTAAATCAAGGATCTCATGTTTTCGACATTACGTTTTCCGCAACAGATTTCCTATATTAGTAATATGTGAACCAAATTTGTCAAAAGCGATAAAGCTTTCTGGCTACGAAGCCTTCACTTCATCGACTTGTGGTGAGCCCAGCAAAATAATTATATATATCCGCACAGATTTAACCTACATTCCACATTTGGTGCAACTCCATAACGAAAATCAATACGTATGCCTCCGCGTTGCAAAGAAGAAGGTAGCCTTCACACTTATCGGCGCATACATCTCACCATCTGGTCAGTTCGATGGTGAAAGACTACATGACATCTTGACCGCTACACCTGGACCTTGGATTGTTATTGGTGATTTGAATGCTCATCCCTTGCTTTGGGGAAGCACAAAGATCGATTCCAGAGGCCGGAAACTTGCTGAATTCGCCTCACGCCACGAACTTAACGTGATGAATGACGGCAGTCCAACGTATTTGCGTGGTTCGAGATATAGCAGTTGCTTGGATCTTGCATTGGTGTCACGGAAATTCGCCCAACAAGTGCGATGGTTCACTGATATTGAGTCTCACGGCAGTGATCATATTCCAACGTATCTGAAGGTCACAGGTTTTGCAACTTCCTCCTCATCAACTAACAGAAGAGTTAATTGGACAATGTACAAGGCAAAGGTGGAAGAGGCATGCGATGATATCACGTGCGGCCTCGAGGAGGTAATTAAAAATGTGATGGAAGAGGTTACGTGCGCCTTTAAATACACATCAAAGCGTACAGAATTTTATATAGAACTGCAATGACTACGAACAATTCGTAGGCGGGCGGAGAGGAGGTACAGGCGCACTAATTCGATTCATGACCTCAGAGACGCTCGACGTCTACAAAAGAAAGTCCAACGTCGAGTGGACAAGCTGGAGGACCAACGGTAGAAGAAACTTTGTGAATCACTCGATCCTCGCAAGCCTATGTCCCATATATGGAGGACGGTGCATGGCCTTGGCTCGACTCCACAACAACGTCCATTCAGCGCATTGGCTCTCCATCAAGGCCGCCTGCAGGTTGCGTTGCTGAAGATTTCTGCGTGAGGATTGCGGGCAATGTGGTTACCATGAGAGACAAAGTTCTCGGGGATGTTCCCGCAGCACTACTTTCTAAACTGAATATGCTTTTCTCACTCGAGGAACTGGATGCAGCTCTAGCCACCTGCAGACGTTCATCTTCACCTGGGCCGGACGAAATTACATACGCTGCTTTATGCCATCTTAGAAGACGCGGCCGAGACCAGCTACTAAAATGCTACAACCAGTCATGAAACGATGGCGTCGTTCCAGAAAGGTGGAAATCCAGCTGCTTGGTACCAATCCTCAAATCTGGAAAGTCACCGCTTGATCGGGCATCATATCGACCCATTGCGCTATCCAGCTGCGTGGGGAAAATAATGAAAAGATTGGTTCTGACACGCCTCGAGTGGTACCTTGAACGCTATAATATATACCCAGAGGCCATGGCTAGTTTTCCAAGAGGCCGCTCTTCTATTGATAATGTCATCGACCTCGTAACCTCTGTGCAACAACAGAAATACCTCAAACGCATCTCGGTTGCAATGTTCCTCGATGTGAAAGGTGCATATGACAACGTAACGCACGATGCCATCCTAGATGCCTTGGCGAACATTGGAATCAGTGGAGAAATGTTTCGACAGATTCGGAGCTACCTACAGAGGAGAACCTTCTTCATGCTCACTGCGGAAGGCCTCACCGTTGATCATTACACCGCTCGTGGCGTTCCACAAGGCGGGGTTCTCATCCCTACACTGTTTAACCTCACGATCATTGGCCTTGTACAAAGCCTACCTTGCATCAGTCAATATCTCTACATACGCCGTTGATATATGTATCTGGGCTTCAGCAGTGACACGACTCCAGGTACGCGCACGGCTCCAGAAAGCAGCGAGAATAACGTCGACGTACCTCCATGCTCGAGGCCTCACAATTTCCACCGAGAAGTGCGCCTTAGTTCCTTTTACCCGCAAGCCCATGATCTGTTATCCTGTTTCTATCGACAACGTGAACCTTTCGTATATGAGACGTCACCGATTCCTGGGCGTCACTATCGACAGAGATCTCTCGTGGAGTGCTCACATCTCGCACTTGAAAAAGAAGCTCAGCTCTATCACACACGTGATGAGATTTCTCGCTGGTAAAACGTGGGGCACATCAGTGTCATCTATGCTTCAGCTGTACAGAGCGCTCTTCTTGGGATATTTGCGGTATAGCACCCCCGTGCTTTCCAACGTTGGAAAAACTAACATCAGGATCCTGCAAAGCATTCAAGGCCAAGTCCTCCGCACATGCATGGGGCTACCTCGGTGTGCTAATACGTTAGCAACAATCGGTATTGCTAAAGACCATCTGATCACGACATATATAACTGTCGACACACTCCGGACACTTATCCGTCACATATCCAGAGTGCCTAACCACCACCTTGCTAGCTTGCCACTAGAAAGACCAAGGGCAGCGTTTTCCAAAGTTGTTGCGGCTAACTAGAATTCCATCTCGTGGAGATTCTCGCCCGCAACCATACCACTATCTCCACAGTGGTGCATGAAAAGACCGACTGTGCACCTTGAAGTGCCGGGGATATTTAAAAAGGCAAGCCTGTCATCTGCAGCCCTCAAGCAGATCTCACTGGACCTCTTGCATTTGTCGTATGCTAACCGAATTCATGTTTACACGGACGGTTCGGTCTCGGGAAGTTCGACAGGTACCTTTGTAGTACCATCTCGATCAATCACCGTCAGATTCAAGACATCACACGTCACGACATCTACGGGATCCGAGCTCGCCGCTCTTCGAGCCGCTGCGGAGTTTGTTACGCAAGAATCTCCTAGTAGATGGGCCATTTTCTGCGACTCCAAGGCAGCCCTTCAATGCGTGCGAAGTCTACGACGTGGAAACTACCACCAGATGGTGTACTGTATTAATGAAATTTGTCATCGCGCTGCTGATCAAGGGCATGACATTGTTTTTACAATGGTTGCCGGGCCACTGTGGCATCAGTGGTAACCACCTCGCCGACAACGCTGCCCGATGTGCCCACGATGGAGCGCCCACACTGTTCATACCCTTGTCAAGAGTAGACGCAGCTAGAGAACTTCATCACATCGCGCATAATGCCACGCTTGCGCACTTGAATTCTCCACTTAACTCCAATCATCACCCTAAGAATCTTAAGTCATTACGTCAGAAACAACTGCCATCCAAGATTTCTCGGCGTGAACCTACAATGCTTTGCCGACTGTGGACTGGGGTAGCGTTTACTAAGTCATTCAGCCATTGCATTGGCATGGCGGATTCATCCATGTATGAAAGCTGCAACTGTATAGAGACTATTGAACATCTCTTGTGCCACTGTGCCCAATTTGATGAAGATCGCCGGACTCTCCAGTGTGCCTTGAATACACTCAATAACCGGCCATTTAATAGAGCAAAGATTTTAGGAGCCTGGTCGCGCATCACATCAGCACAGAAAGCCACACGAGCCCTCTTGAGATACTTGTCAGCAACTTCAATGAGGGACCGCCTGTGAAACTCGGCATTGTGTGTGTGTGATGTGACGTGTGTCTATCCTTCTCTCTTTCTTTTACTCCACCCTCCCCCTCCCCATGTGTAGACTAGCAAACTAGACGCATAGTCTAGTTAACCTCTCTACCTTTCCTACATTCCTTCTCTCTCTCTCTTTACGCATTGATAAAATAGGCAGAATGAAAAAAAATCAGCCTCGTGGAATTAGCTTGTGTCGCCAAGGCTCAGGTCATATAATTTAAATCCGGCAAGTATAAGCTTTATCGTGTGCGTTAGATATTTCTAGTTAGATATTTCAGATGTGCGCACTGCAACAGCACTGCAGGTTTAGTGCACATGATATGGACCTGCACATCCTACAATGATCCAAGTAGAAACGTAGAATCCTGGGAGGCCTTATTACACAGCCGTGACGCCGAAGAACAGCGTCAAGTCATCGGTCTCGCCCTGACCGCCGCCGAGTGCCAAGGGATTCCGGCCGATGGCTAGGGCGATCATTGGGGGCAGAGGCCGAAGCCTCCTCCCCCGTCATTCTAGACAGGTGCAATAAACGTTATTTCTCTCTCTCTCTCTCTCTTGTATAGTTGGATGTCGCTTAATGCTCTGTCCGTCCACACAATTCTACTTCAGAATTTCTCTTTTTGCTATCATTGCGGCAGCGATGAAACGATAGAGCACGTTCTCTGTCACTTGTCTCGTTACAGCGTGCAATGACAGCAGCTAGCTGCTGCGTTTGCTCGCCTTGGTGACAGACCTTTTTCAGAACAGTTAGTGCTCGAAAGGCGACATGATCCGGCTTTGCGCAGAAAATCAATGAAGGCCTTATTCAACTTTTTGCGTGATAGTGGCCTAATGAATATACTACAGCACCCCTACTCACTTTTCTTTTTTTTCGCGCGTCTATTTTGCTTTTCCCTTTCTTTCCCAGCTTTCTTCCTCATTCCCCCTTCCGTTATTTCAGGCTTGCAAACCAGGTGCCCCTATTTCTGGTTAACCTCCATGCCTTTTTCTCACTTTACTCTCTCACTCTCTCTCTTTCAAAATTTAATTAGTTGTGGTTCTAACGAGGGACGTTGTGTCACTCTCTCATTTAATTAAAGTGCTGTGTAATTAAAACGAGGAAGTTCCGCTCTTTGTATGATGAAAAGATAAAAACAAAGAAAACGTTGCGTTGCAGACCATGCCCCTGCTGAGAACAGAGAGGACAGAGAGAAAAAGAAACCTAGCTAGCTTCTGGCTGCAATTTGGGCCCAATTACGCAACACCATAGCCACGTAGGTCCAATTGGCCCCGCTTCAGAAGTCTCAGCGGGGAATCGCTGCACGGCACAGGGCGACTGTTTTTCACGTCCGCGATGACAGTGTGGTTTGTGCAAGCGATTAGATGAGGCGGTCGTGGCCCCGTGGCTTTCGTCAGACCATTTCATCAGAAGCAATCATTCGTTTTCCGCTTTCCCTCCTTGCCAATCTTTGACTTTGTCTTTTATGTTTTTTTTCTTTTTTTGCTTTTATTCCCAGTATAACCAAGGCGTGATGTTGGTTTGGCCCAGCGCATAGCTTTATGTACCGCCATTAGCTATGCGGGCCCAATTCTTGTCGTTGTTGTGAGTGTTGCACAATCTTAAGCATGAATTCATACTAACTAGCTCAGTTTGTAGTTTTACGTGGGAGTAACTTATAAGCGTTTATTCTTCTGATTTGCCGGCACACATTGAGAAGACGTACCACAATCGTGGCTCTTGTTGTAGTTTATTTTTAGATTACTCAGACGCTGTTGCCTGCAAAGCAAGGGTGCGTGCATTAAATTTCCTTTAATTTGATTCTGTTAGTTTTTTATAGCGTGGAGAGGCGGAAACCACGTTACAATCATAAACGCTGTGCTAGCGCACTAACCTTTCAGACAACGCTCGGTGGCTTTCGGCAGAGTCTACGGCAACACGCCCATAGTTGGTAGCCGTCATGCCTTATCGACTTTAGTGATGGCCTGCGTTTCCTTTGGGCCGTTGATTCAAACATTATTAAATTGGCAATATACAAATTTAGTCTATCAATTGTTACTTCCCTCGTTAGCAATCAGTGACATCTGGGTCAGGTGATGTAGCTGTGTGTGTTTTTTTTATCTACATCATTGGCCCTGGAATTCAGTCAAAGTATATTTTTTCGATAATATGTGGGTTTGGCGGGTCAGTATGACCTGAACACGTGCTTCAATTACGCAGTCTCTTCACACCGTGTTGTCGCACAACATCGTCTTATATCCTCGCCGGTGCACATGTGAAAAAAAGGTTCTCCAAAATTTTGCGAAGGCCTCCTAAAGAGTCTGATAAGCATTGTGGCAAAGGCGTTTATATGGCGCCGTAACCCAGTTCAGCAGGAATTAAGGCAAGTCGCATAGTGTAAAGCTTTGGCCTTTCGTTCTAACGTTTCCCGTTTTTGTTCCAAGGTGTGACTTCCCTACAAAGGTATCAAGTCTTGAATACGGCGCCAGATTTATTCCCAGAAGCATGACGCGTAGTCACACTGACGAAGAAACATTGGCGTCGCCTTTCAATAGCATATTCATCCCGTTTTTTCCCCTCTTTCGATGCGTTTGATTCTTCTACCGAGAGCTTAGGTTCTATTCATCTGAAAATAGCGCAAGACAAACATTCTTTAATACACTCAATCACCACGTAGCAGCCCCAATTTATGATGTAGGGTGTACTCAACATGATGTATTCAACAATATTAAAAACTTTAAAGACCACGTGGTCTGAAAACTTTTTTTAAACTTTTCAACAACTTACGACAGCACTTGGTCAAACTGCACCCCACGTGTTCGTAGCTTGTTCAGGAACAGACCAGAAAAAAGTTCAGTGTTACCTGGAAGTGAGAAAATTGATCTTTTTGCAGCGTTGCGTTGTCCTAAACATGTCTTCTTGACTGCACATTGGTCATATACGTAGGGTACATGGGCAATGTTGGTGAAAAGTCAATTTTATGCCTTAAAAAGTGGCATAACGTGTTCAAGTCATCAAACCATGAAATAAATTCGTATGGTTATAAAAAACAAACAAGGAAGTGCGTTTTAACCGTCAAAGTTTGGTATTCGTAATCTTTTATTTTAGGGGGCTCACCTTCACGTGAGCAGTGTCTTTCACAGAATTTTAAAAGGAGATTCAGGAGAAAGGATGTGAGAAATATGAAAAAAGAGGACTTTCTTAAGTGTAATGCAAGTTTGCAAGTCGAAAAAGAAACATAGCTTAAAAATCGGGAAAATTGAACAAAAGTAGCCTGTTTGAACCAAGAACTGTAAAGTATAAGAAATAGCCACGTGTCTGGTGAGAAAGCAGCCCCATTTTTACTTCAATGACTAATACAAAATCCTTTCGTTGTAGATGTAAATAAGTACAGTAACAACTCTCCAAAGTTATACTCAGGTAGAATAAATCATAAGTCATAGCTCACTTCAGCAATTATTTTCAGCAAGAGGACGAAGTTTCTTGCAATGTTGCAGAAGTTAAACTCTCTTGACGCATTTTGCGAGACATTTTTCTCAAAAGGTGTCGCCAGTACACCAGCCTTGTGGCGACAACAAAAATTAGTAGTACATTGGTGTCCTCAAAATTACAGTTGCGTGATTGAACAATAAATTCTAGTCGGTTCCGCATCGTTTCTTGCGTGAGTATGAAATTCAAGCATATATATATATATATATATATATATATATATATATATATATATATATATATATATATATATATATATATATATATATATATATATATATATTGGTTGCGGTCAATACCTAATTAAAAACAGTAACAGTGACACTCCGTTCGGCGTAGCATTTGTAGTGTCGATATGCGACGAGTGTGCTGAATGCAGAGTGTTTTTACTGTCCTCTTCAGTTTAAATAACAGTTTGGAGAGAATGAGAGCGAGAGAGAAAGGAAAAGCAAAGGCAGTAAGCTTAACCAAGCTTTGGCTGGGTGGCCTACCCTACACTTGTAGTGGGAAAGGAAAATAATGAAAAGGAAAAGATAAAAATGTTTACTGTCGCGTTGAGCCATAGGGGGTCTGCATACAAATGTTTTCGTGCGAGTTTTAGGCACGTATCCAGTATTCTTTTCCTGTATTGAGTTTCTTGAGCCGTGAACATGCTTTCAGCGTCATGTTCTGATACCGTATTCTCGAAAGCTGGCGGCTGCGGCATCAAAATATATAAATACTTTGCTTTTATTGAACGAACCAAGAATGTAGCCCAAAAGCAGCAAACACAGTTTTTTCTCCCCTCACCAGCCTAAAAAGTAGCCATAGCTGGCAACCATGGTGTAATAGGAAACAAGTTTTTCTTTACATAATTATAGCCAGTATACGAAACGTACATCGCGAAGGGGCAGGTCAAAAGAATCAAGAAGCAAAACAAATACGAATGCAGTTGCGAAAGCTTTTGGACTGGAAGTGTGTGTATCGTGTGCGCGTGACGGCTATGATTGTTTTCTTTTAGGTTGTCGCACGTACCTCTTATTGGCCAATTGGTTGATGCTCGTGCGGCCGCGTCCTCTACCTCACTCTTTCCAGAGTGCGCTACACAATTGCATTTGTTCTGGCTTCCTGTCATGACTGATATTCGGATTGCACAAATACCCACTTTGGCAACAGGAAGCACTCAGGCACTTCTTGAGCTCTACAAAAGTCGGCAGTGATAGGTGCGCATCTCTAGCATCAACCAAGTGGGCCTCCGTTTGGATACTGTTGGTCGTAAGGAGACTCCGGTGGCTCTTCCAAGCGTTCGTAATACAATTTTAGAAGCTTTCGGGCCTCAACAACATTCAGCGCTGAGCCTCGTACCTTTCATCTTGAGAGGCTCTCACGCGAATGGTGTTCGTAAAGCGCATACGAAAAAGTTCCAACTGAACTTTACCGGATATGGTAGTACTAATTTCAAACTAAAGCGGACAGCATTGCTCAACTTTTGCTCAACGTAACGGAAGTTCTTAGATTTTACATTAGCTATGTCGCAATACCCAAAAAACAAAGATTCGACTATATTATGGGCTTAAATTTTCAACAGGTCAATCCTTGCTTTTGATTGTGAAAAAAAAACGTGGTGTTCATAATGCAAAAAAAAATTGCTCGATAGAATAAGAACATACCATTTACTAGATATACAAGTAGAAAAGTGTCCAGATGAGCCGACCAGGTTTATAACTAGCATTTAAGGTGTGTGCCAATTGTTGAATACCACCCTTTTTATTTTCTGTGGCCCTTGTCTCACACATTGCGTTTACTTTACATACTCTATCTTTTGCTGCCAGGTTTCTTCGCTGTCTTCTGTAACTATGGCAACTATGACTCGAAGCGAAGAATGGAGAAGCAATCTGACGTTGCCTTCACGAATTTTGATGCTTGTGCTGCCTTGAATACTGAATGTGCGTTTCGCATCACCGTACTTGTCATTATGTTTGTGGTAAACGCCAATGCTTCGTTCGATGTCTTGTTTCATCGAAATAAAAGTGCCTAGCGCACATTGTGCTTAACAGTAGGAATGATTGCATACGTTGTCGTTAAGTTAATGGCCAAGGCTCACGTACGCGGCTAAAGTGGCGGTGACTAGAAGCTGTCGGTGAATTGTTTTTTTTTTTTTTTGTTCGACAACGTGCACTTCGTTGTGTTGCCATCACACCATCAGCGCTTGCATATTCATGTTTTTCAAAGCGGGGCCTAGTTTTGCCGCAACAGGGCTTCCTACCTTCAATTAATGTGTCTGTTGAAGGTGTTTCAGTGCAGGCAAGGATTTTTTCTCTATCCGGGGAATGCGAGTGAATTGCGTACCAGACTGCTTTCACGGGGGAGTGCAGTGCATTCATTTTTTTCTTTCATTGGACTCTTATTTGTTATAAATAAGTTATCTCTCCGCATAATGCAAGACGCAATACAGGTAAAATGAAAAAGATTATATAAAAAGACTTCGTTATAAGATATTGTTAAGGATGACACATTGTCTTAAAAAACGAATTGTTTCTCTTTTTTCGCTAAACAATAGTTTAAGCGGTGTCGCTTCAGCGGCAATCACGATCGATATAACTGATCGGGATAGATCGTGGTTACTGCATCGATAACAATCGATGCAGAGATATTACATAGCTTGCGTTATTTCTCGGTTCGATGAGTCTCGCACAGTGTTTTTCATGCAAGGCGTTCGTACTTCGAGCGTGAGACAAGCGCTTACGCAACGGACACTTCAATCTGGCACATAATTATGAGCTGGTGGTGATAGATTCTGTTAGAATAATGCAGCTATGGCGATTCACACGTGTCAAAATAATTACACACACATGCACATACACGATGAGGACAGTTGGCTTTTTAGTGCATACACCAATGCATATTCTCCCCACCTGGTTTTTCTACTCTCGTACTGTGTGACGCTGGCAGGTCCTCTCAGTTGCTTTTTTTTCTCACACCTCGCCAGCACTTACAACACTTATATGGGTGCACAACACAGCGCATATCACAAACTCTCACCAAGATTCTCACATTGGACACCCAAGTAACACACTCACACACGCACATGCGGCAACGCTGATGCCACACCTTTTGCGGGCGGTAAATCGCCCATGCGTTGCCCCGCCACGGTGGTCTAGTGGCTAAGGTACTCGGCTGCTGACCCGCAGGTCGCGGGATCAAATCCCGGCTGTGGCGGCTGCATTTCCGATGGAGCCGGAAATGTTGTAGGCCCGTGTACTCAGATTTGGGTGCACGTTAAAGAACCCCAGGTGGTCAAAATTTCCGGAGCCCTCCACTACGCGTCTCTCATAATCATATGGTCGTTTTGGGACGTTAAACCCCACAAATCCATCAAATCAATCAAATCACACATGCGCCTATTCAGACTTCACCTTCACCTTATACTCAACACGAATGACCACGATGACAATCGTCGAGAGTGGCCATCCTAGTGACGCAGAGAAAAGACGTAATGTTGCTGCTTCACGTGGCCGGACCGATAGAGCACGGTGAAGCTCTGCCGCTTCGGTGCATTTGAAACGCTGCAAAATCAAAAACGTCAGCATCGAGTGACGGCTGACGATGATGATGCTGAGGGCGAGTGGATGAAATAGCTTCTTCTTGACGAATAAAACACCACAGAAAACCTAATGGATGCCTGACGCTCTCGGTGCAGCCGCACATCACCTCTCGTCGCGAACGGCACCAAGCTGAATTCGTCATTGGGTCATCGTGACTCTTACGTCACAGTAATGAGCAGCCACAGTTGGATGCCTATAATACAAATTGCGAGTGGTACACTTTACTTTTTATTCTTAGCTTGTCACAAGCTATAGTAGATCTGCATTTCTATCTGACACTTGTTTGTTTCTGCACAAATGAGTGAGTGAGTGAGTGAGTGAGTGAGTGAGTGAGTGAGTGAGTGAGTGAGTGAGTACTTTACCAACCAGATAATTGCGTAGCCCGCAAACCGCTTAAACACCACACACAAAATTGGCCGCGTATCTACGTGGTTCACTGCAAATGTCGTCGAAAGACAATAGTTTTTTGTCTGCACAGCGTGAGATATGGATGCCGTCTGCCAGTAATCTTGGAGAGAAAAGCTTGTGTAGAACGCAGAGCCACTGGTAGGTGGCGGCGCAATGTCGTCTTTGCGAAGTATAGGAAACATGCGCTTTGTCGCGCATTGCGTCGCATTGTCCGCGCAGCTTAAGAAACACCGGGGTATTTAGAGTTACTTGTCCATGCACTTTATACTCTGAATAAACGTGCCATCTGATACTTACGTATTGATGTTGCCTGTTAGATGTATGTAATATTTGCTTTTTGTTCACAAGTATGAACGCAACGACTATATCAAGATTGCTGGGCATTGAGGAAGTGTTCAAGCTTTCGGCGGTTGGCTTAATCGCTTCATTTGACAGACAGACAAACAGACAAATACTTAAATTGGACGATTGGGCCAGTTGGTGATACGTGATCTAAGAGTACTACGCAGTAAAAAACACAGACGGGAAAAAAGACAAGGACAAGTGCAGTCGTTGCCTTTTTTCCGTCCGTGTTTTCTAGCGCGTAGTACTCTTAGGCAAATACTTATCAAGATTTATGTGTTGAAGTATCCAAAAAAAAAACTGTCGTCTTTACAAGCATTTTTAGTATACTCGAACTGTGCCTGTTGTGTCATGTACCAGAAACCTGGGCAGTGAATGAAACAATGCCCGTGCTGGGCGTAGAAGTGCACAAGACTGCATTAAAGTTGCTCGCCTTCACGCCGCTAATATTTGCTTCGAGACACATAAGCACCCATTTCTATAAAACAAGCACCCTTCATACTATACTCCATGCTTGTTTGGTACTATTCGATTAAGATGTTGAGAAAGCCGCACGGCCTGCAGTGACAGGTGACTGGGACGACACAAGGCTAACATACTCTACAGCAGCAGTCTGGCTGCTTCCTTTCGACATGAACAAGATTTGATTGATATGTGGAGTTTAACGTCCCAAAACCTCCATATGATTATGAGAGACGCCGTAGTGGGGGGTTCTGGAGTGTTCGTCCACCTGGGGTTCTTTAACGTGCACTCAAATCTGAGCACACGGGCCTACAATTCCGCCTCCATCGGAAATGCAGGTGCCGGAGCCGGGATTCGATCTTGCGACCTGTGAGTCTGCAGCCGAGTACCTTAGCCACTAGACCACCGCAGCCTGGCGACATTAACAAGCGTTTGTGCCCCCCCCCCCCCCCAAAAAAAAAGAAGTTCCCATAGCAACATCGCTGGTGAAGTCGTTGATACCACGTTCAATTATTCATGGTGGTTCTATCTGCACTGCCACTGATGGGTGAATAGAGCCGCCGCTGAAATGCACTAGCAGCAAGGGATACCTTCTTAGCCGGCCTGTGCAGTGCATGCTGTTTGCTCGAAGCCACGCGGAACAGCCTCGCATTGCTGCCCATGCACCTGGCGCTTCTTAGAAAACAAACTGCATGTAAAACCAACTCTTTTATTGGGAATAGCGTGAAAAGCTGGACAATAGATGAACTTTCGCCTTCGTTCAAGTGGTAGGCTCCGAATTTCGATGACCTTCTCCTTCTGAGAAATGATATAGTAAAAAGGGTGTCTATTTTCTCGCTACAATAATCTTAATTTGTCTTCTGTTTCTTTTCTTGCAAGTATAATGTGCTCCAAAGCCCTCCAAACATCTTTACTTCTTTTACATCTTCTCTTTTACATCTTCCTATGAGATTCTTAAAGAGAAAAGAAGAGAAAAGTGAGCCTTGTAACTGTCTGCATCAGAGTGCGACACCTCAACAGTAGCTCACAAGGGATGGGGGTAAGGAGGGATTAAAATGATAGGATTAAAAGCTAAATAGATAGAGAGAGGAAGGACAGAGCGATGCGCAGGGACAGCGAACGACAGAAAACGACGGAAGTAAGGAGGAGATATGAAAGATGGACACAGTCACAGGAGTCCGAGGACGGGGTACCACTCGGCGAGAGCTCTTGTCGGCGGCAGGAGATGGCGTAGGGCGAGCCAGTCGGCCAGAGCTGCGCTGTCGTGGGAGATCGCGGGGGCACAAACAGTCGGCACGAAATCCAGAGAGCGAGTCCCCTTTTACATCTTCCTTTCCCGCATGCGATGTGACCAAGTGTCCGACAGCTACGCTTTTTTCTATCCGACACGAAGAAAGAAAGCGTGGCTACTAGCTATCTCACGCAAAAGTATTTCACGCCAACAGTGCACTCGAAGGTAGAGAATTGTAACATTTCTTTATCGGTTATTTGAATGTTCATTCTTAGCTGCATCAGCCGTAATTGTTGAAAGGGAATACTTTTTTTGTACATAATGAGAATGCTTCAACACAACAATGAAGAAGCATGTATTACGGGAGAATATTCACTAAAAAGGGTGGTGCATTGGTAAACGAGAAGTGCCAAGAATTATATCTATCTCAAAATGCAGTTAAATAGCTTTTATATTTCTTCCTGCCATAAACTACGCCTGTTCTAGTCGGTGTTCTATATGCTGCATGTTGATGTGTGCAATTATCCTCTGATTCTAAGCTTTTTATGTAAGAAGTTACTGCGACAATAACAAAAAAGCTGCATTCGCATGATTCGATGCAAGGTGTAAGACATAAGTAGTAAACAAACATATAATTTTCTTTCGTTGCCGATGTAGAAACACACCTCTGAAGGTGATTTCACGCGTATCACTGTGGTGTTTTTTTATTTCTTTTTTAGAATGACGTCTTGCGTATTCCACAGCTAAATAATAATAAAAAACAGCTATTCGCAGAGTATATCAACGCTTATTGCGTTTCATGTGTAGCGCGTTAATAACAGCCGCCTTGTGCATGTGTGTGTGTGCACTCAGGTGTGAAGCTTACCTGATGTCGCATGGTTCCGTTTTACAATATTAAAATCACGTGCATAATGCATCGCTTGTTCCCAAAAAGCTCCTCAAAGAGAAGGCATATTATCTTGCACCCATTACTGACTCTTAGAACACAGGTAGAACCAAGTGCGATACTCCGCCCTCCGGAATGTCAGAACGCAGCACCTGCGTCGACACAAAGGGTGACATGACGCAACCATCAGGAAGGCCTCAGAAATCTAGGGAGTGCTGTGGGCACCCTCAACTTGCAAGTTACGAATGACAACCACATTATCAGCATGACATGAAATTTCTGATAAGAAATTAGCCAGCGCAGAGTTTTCGAAAAGGGAAGCACAAGCAAGCCGGATAACGGTCATTGTTGTGGGACAAAAAGACATCCTTCATACTTGATCATACTTCAGAATGCACTTAACCTAATAAATGTGAAGCATTTCTGAAAGCACAAAAGGTGGTTTGAGCGTTCCTATCTACGTATCTATTTATCTAGCCGCCTAGGTCTGGGTGCTCACGGGATCGCCTTGGTGTATACAAAAATTGGTGCGAGTGCATAAGGGGATTTGATGAAAAAGATTGGCCAGTATTGACATGAAACACGTCAAGAACCTGTCGCGTACGTCGTCGAACGTGGGGAACAGGCGCGAACTTTGATCTCTTAAATGTGTGGGTGTTAAGAAACAAACGCGACCATCAAGGTTGGCCCAACGATCACAAAGAATAAAACTTAAAATCACAGCAGAAAGGGAACGCAGCGCTCTGCGTGGCAGTAATGCATTCTAGCAGAAAGATATATGGTGTCTAACAGAGCCACGCGATGTTTGAAGCTGCTTTGAAAAAATACCCTATGTTGACATAAAGTCGGTGTTGGTGCAACGTCGATTTTGGTTGCTGTGCTTGCTCTCTGAACTGATAACCAAGCAATAAACGTACTCCTATGACACAAGACTTATATTGAGTCAATATCTATTGTGGTGCTCCAAGAGTGTAGTCAAACAGTGGCACGCCGAACACGTGCCCCTCCCCCCTCTGAAATCTTTAGAGCGAAAACTGGCCATTTCCAGGGGGTTTCCCTGCCAAAATCAAGGTGGTGCCCCCTCCCCCCACCCGAAAAACATTTCTGGCTACGCGTCTGTGGTGCCCTGAGAAATAACTGAAATTATATCTTTCACATCACATATCTCGATACTTGACTTTGAATTGGTATTGCCATGATTCAGTTAGCTATATTTAAGTCTTGCTAAACTTTAGAAGAGTACGCTAACAAAAGTTACTTATTATAATGACATCATCACATCGTAAAGTGCATTTCGTTTCAATAATACTGACGCTTGCCTTCTTACCTGATTGTTGACGTTACATCAGAGCGTTACTTGCCAATTAAATGGCACAGAAGTCGACATTCTTCGTAAGCCCACAATATAAACATAGCCACTACACATAAAAAATACGTCGGCGCACTTCGTCCCGCTTGACATGTGCACAACAATTTTCCAGATCCCACAATCCCAAATTCTTTTAATATTCAAAATACTCAAAACCTGAGTACTCGCAGTATATAGTTATGACTCGACATCGCCTATCAGCTTTCTATATAAAGTGAATCGATAGAATTCTGTGGGAAGTGACTGCAAGTGATTTCTTCAGCGAACCGCTTTCCTTTTTTATTTTTGTGATTTATCTCCATGCAATAATCAAAAATACCCAGATGTGCCTTGAAAAAGTAATCAGCATGGTTCATCAGTTGGAAATATCCTGCAACCTTTCTCAATGTTTAAAAGCTTGCGCACATTTCAAGTATAGGTTTCTGAGAGAAAGTGGGCCATTATACTGACTGCAATTACCGATATTGTTTCAGACAATGCATATCATGCATGTCTTCAAGCCCATGTCTTTTTATATCCTCTGCTTACTTTCAGCCGAAACTTGATCATGGCTTCGCCTAGATCACGATGCTGCCATGGCATCAATTTCTCTCATTTGCAATAATGCGTGTAACCTAAGACGATGGCGAGACAAGCCGTGTTTCTAGCACTACATCGAAAGAAACGCAGTTCCCTTTAGACCCCATTAATTAAACTGTAAAACTTCCTAGTTTTTTTCATCTCTCTACATTTGCAGCAGCCGACGGAAGCCGCAGGGATAATATTTATTAAAAGCACATTTTATTCGTGGGCCCCAGACCAGCCTACTTATAGCAATTCGAGACCAGACCACGTGTACCAAGGAACACGACCCTCACATATATTATGCAAGTAATGCAACGTCTTGCTCCATCCATTAGGCTGATCTTAGCTTTTATGCAAAATAACATTCACAAAGTTTCAAACTAAATAAAGAGTCAACGTATAAAGTCTATATTCTTGGTGGCTACGTCTTCCCAATACTCGAGTGCTGCGTTGCGTCACGCACCGCTGATTGCACTGGCTGCAATACTGTTCATTGTACGTAGAATGGCTCAGGTGACACGAGAGACAGCTGAGCTTAAAAGAAAAACAAAGCCTTGCCTCTCATCTGCCGTTGTGCTTGGTCGAACTATACTCGTGATGAGGCAGCGAGACACGCGAGGAACAACTAAAAAAAGATTTCAATTTCGTTGGCTTTAGGTTGGGTAACTGTATAGGCAGTGAAAAGCAGTTGCACTCAAGCTAGAGTCTGTGATCAGAGATTACTCAACCGAGACGTAAAGAGGTGCCCTTTAATGTGCTTGATTTCATAATGTAATTGAAGCTCGTAATTACTTTTTATTATTAATGAATAGCTATATTTTTCTGTGCCATTACAGTGATGCAAGAGGGTTGCGCAAAATATGGCGGTACTTTACTGTCGCAAAGTCAACGACGAAGTGATAAATCTGTTTTAGGCTTCATTGCTATAAAGGTATGCAAAACGGTAGGAAAAATCAGAACGATTTGTCAGACAACATGCTTAATGAAGGCGTATCTTGTAGACCTTGCGTAACAAAGCTCTTCGAAATTCCCGAAAGTATACCCTTTCCAATCACATGCCTCCGCATGCTTGCGCTCATTACGAATGGTGCAAACTGCATACTTCGTTTATTGAATGCCCTTATCGTGGCCAATAGTTCCCTATGATGACACGCTCCTTCAAAGCTCGCGTATTTTTATAAGCTGGTCTGCCAATATTCTGATATATTATCAAGTACTATCACTTACGTAAGATTGTCTTACACTTGAGTGGTTGCACATGATATGGGATAATCATGGTGGACCAAAGATGGGCCTCCATGAAATACTCAAGAAAAAAAGGCTTTTTTCTGGGGCAGACACAAAATGCGAAACAACCACTGTATATAAAGTTATTAGAATTAGTATGTTCGTTTTCAAATCTATACATGCTCAGCAGTTCTTTGCAACTACATATTGCTTCCGCCAATAAGGATAGTTACAACACTGTAAAAGGACAGATAACACAAATACCGGTGCATGCTAATCACCACTAAAACTCCTTTCTACGATGCCAGTCATTATAGCCCGTTGTGTTTACCGAAAATTTATACTATACCAGAGCGCTCTTTTGGACCTCTTACTGAACGTGCTTTTTTTTTCTACGCACTATCACCTATTTGAGGCTACAGTTGTCGTAGGTGGCCCACGAAAACAAACAAAAAAAAACGTGTCACAACTTCGTAGTAGTGGCGAACTTCTAAACGACTTGTTGACCCGAACATTGCCGCCAGCGCTAAATGCATTGAGCTGGCCTGAAACGTCACTATTACTGCATTCTATACACCCGTTAACGTCAGCACACTGATATACACTGTTTTCTTGTTAAATCGAGTATGCATGTTTATCGGTGGCATTGTGACACATCCCTTCGTACTTGCATGCTTTTATTTCCCGAACGTGTATGTTTGTCGCTATTCAAATTACGTGTGCCTGTGAGAAGGCGAAAGCAAACATAGCTCATCTATATGGCAGAACGAATGTGTAGACAGTGGGAGTAAGGATCTTGACGAAAGAATGATGTACAGAGAGAAATAATTCAGACACCAGGAAGAGAAAGCATGGCAGGTGGAAGAAAAAAAAAACCAAACCGCGAAAGATTGTTGTGGAAGAGCCGCTAATTTGATCTAACCACGACGCTTTCATGCCTTGCTTGTAAAAACGCACGTGCACAATAGGCGTACGTCTAAGAACGTACGTATTCTTCAATACAGTTCAACTAATTCTGTTACAGAAATGACAGCCTTGTTCACAGCATATCGAAATGATTTTTTATATCTATCCGTTATCGAATCAGTAGTGTAAAATGAAGACACATTTTTCACAAAGTTGTCAGAGCTAACTAACGCTGAGCATATTCGAACTTCTAAGGTTCCTGAAGCCTCGACGTTACCCAAAACGCGAACCAAATATGGAACTGAGATGCTGAAATACCAGTTACCGCTACTACTTAATAATTTAGCGTGACGTAACACTTTCACCTACTTAGTATGCATCTGTATCATTTAAAAAGTATTTTTGAAATCCCCCCATTCCCCAGTTTTTTTTTTCGGTCAAGTGCATCTCAATTTCCTCTATCAGTGCTTTTTTTTCTTTTTATTGTACGCATTTTTCAGATTCACTAGCTTATTCGCGATGTTCTGGTGAAGAGAACTGCCATGTGCCTATTTCGCCTTTCTGTATACTCTGTAGCCACGTGGTCTCGCCGTGGTAGTTTAGTGGCTAAATCAATCAATCAATCAATCAACCAATCTGTAGCCACGTGTGCCAAGCACCGGGGTACGAACCCTGTCAAGCCTTTTTTGTCTGTACCCACCAAGCTCCATTGAGTGTCTTTGAAGCTGGAAAATAAGTACTGATTGATTGATTGATTTATTGATTGATTGATTGATTGATTGATTGATTGCATCATGTTCCCCAGACGGCAAAAAGCATTCTCTCTCGTGATCAGCTGTCATGGTTTAAAAAATTCGGAAGGAGCGCAGCATGGACGAATGTGTCTTTCAGCTTCAACATATTGTATAACCTAGTGAGCCGCTAAGCATGCTATGTTTTGAGAGAGATTGCTATGATGGGGGCACTATTGGTGCAAAGCCTGGAACTGAACGCGTAAGAAAAAGTGTTTCCGTCCCACTAACGTCGTCGAAAATCTGCGTCGGAATGAGGCTTACCCTAATGGCTTATTTTGCTTGTTCTAGGCATACCCATCTTTTGTTCCCTACGGCATGCGCCAAAGGGTATTTCTGCTCCACTAAAGTCGTCTGCTATTTGTTGAGCCATTTGTTGCCTTCTTCATTTTTAGTGGACCGCTAGCGAGTTGTGGGATTTACCGAGTGTGGCACTTACCCATTTTAATGGCAGGCCATGTCTACATGACACACCGGCACGACAGGGAAAGACAAGCCTGACCACTAAGGTGTTGATTGATTGATTGATTGACATGTGGGGTTTAACGTCCCAAAACCACCATATGATTATGAGAGACGCAAATTTCGACCACCAGGGGTTCTTTAACGTGCACCCAAATCTGAGCACACGGGCCTACAACATTTCCGCCTTCATCGGATATGCAGCTGCCGTAGCCGGGATTCGATCCCGCGACCTGCGGGTGAGCAGCCGAGTACCGTGGCCCCTAGACCACCTTGGCGGGGCTCCCCTAAGGTGTTTCCCACCTAACACACGATGCCGTCAAAATATATCTTCAAATACTTTCGGCAACTGTCTCACCTTCGATACGGAACTGGGCAAAAATGGGTGCGCTCTACTGGGTATGCTGCATTATTCGCCACTTTATTACTGGAAATACTGATAGAAATTAGTCCCGTCCGTTGCCCGTGATTTGAAGTGAGAAACAAGTGACGCGAACACAGTGAAAAAATTTAACTGTTGTTTCCCTTGATGTCGCTTTTATTTTTCAGGGATGGATGTTGCAAGCTGAGGGACCTGGATTTTAAAGGCGCTGCGGAAAGCAGCAAACAAAATAAGAAAAATATACAGGAAAGCAATTCTCCGTATTGTGCTCCCTCAACTTCATGCGAATCCACCTGATCTCTATTTATTCGTGTTCCTCCTTTATTTAGGCATCCAAACAAAACTTGTCCTTACTCTTTCTTCCAAACAAAGAAAATTCATTGTAACAATACGTTGTGTTTAACGTGCCAAATCCATGAAATCACCCTGAGGAACGCTAAGGCGGAAAGCTCCAGAAATATATAGAACTGTGCGGTGTTCTTTAACGTGTACTGATATGGCACAGCATAGACGTGTCTCTATAATTTGCTTCCATTGAATTCTGACAGCCATGGCGGGCATCGAACCCGCGACCTTCAGGTGAGCAGCTGAGCACCGTAACCGATGTACCTGCACCGCGGGCTAAAACGAATAATTGAAATTTATATACAGATGAAAAAAAAACACTTTTTTTTTATTCATGCGCACGGAAACCAGAAGCATCTGTGTTGAGAAAATATTGCCTCTTTTTTTTTTCCATTCTGTTGAAGGTTTCGTTCGTTCATTGTGTTTGCCAATTTTGTTATATGCAAAATTGATCCTACATCGGCACCTTTTTTTTTATCGTTTGTTCGTGACACATATACATTTGCTTTGTGTTTCGATTTCTTTTCGAAAATTGCATCACATTGGCGTGACTGTCATCGCCATCTTTTACCCGTCATCCTCACAAAGGGCGAAAATGCTATGCTGCCCCTTTTCCTCGGCAGAATAGAACTTCATTCAAATGCGACGCGTCATGCCGACGGGTCTGTATAACAAAGCACGGACGGCGCAACGCGCACCCGATCTCATATTCACGCCCGCTACAAGCGTATACACCACCGCTGCTATGTGCGTCTGTTTTCGCGGCATCCAGCCGATCGCTGTGCTGGAATTGTGCATTTCTTGGGCACGCGTACGAACTTAGGAACGTCTGAATGATTCACTGTACTATCTTTGGGATACGACTGTATACGGACCACGCAAACTTAGGATACTTCTTTTTTTGCTTGCATATGCTCATAAAATGTATACTTTCGCGTACGCACCATAGTATAGACGACACTCATTGTTACAATTTTTATCTATATTCGAAAATAGCAATGCAACACGTACGCACCTCAAACATTATATTGTGTATGAGACTTTATAAATTAAACCCATCGTTATCAAAATCAGGTGGCAGAATATACAGTTATTAGAGTAGTTTCAATTGATATTCTGAATATTCACTCTTTTTCTCGTTCTCTCTCTCTCTCTCTCTCTCTGTGTGCGCGTGCGCGTGTGCGTGTGCGCGTGTGCATGTGTGTGTGTGTGTGTGCGCGTGCGCGTGTGCGCGTGCGCGTGTGCATGTGCGTGTGTGTGTGTGTGTGTGTGTGTGTGTGTGTGCGCGTGCGCGTGCGCGTGCGCGTGCGCGTGCGCGTGTGCGCGTGTGCGCATGTGTGCATGTGTGCATGTGTGTGTGTGTGTGTGTGTGTGTGTGTGTGTGTGTGTGTGTGTGTGTGTGTGTGTGTGTGTGTGTGTGTGTGTGTGTGTGTGTGTGTGTGTGTGTGTGTGTGTGTGTGTGTGTGTGTGTGTGTGTGTGTGTGTGTGTGTGTGTGTGTGTGTGTGTGTGTGTGTGTGTGTGTGTGTGTGTGTGTGTGTGTGTGTGTGTGTGTGTGTGTGTGTGTGTGTGTGTGTGTGTGTGTGTGTGTGTGTGTGTGTGTGTGTGTGTGTGTGTGTGTGTGTGTGTGTGTGTGTGTGTGTGTGTGTGTGTGTGTGTGTGTGTGTGTGTGTGTGTGTGTGTGTGTGTGTGTGTGTGTGTGTGATGTCGCTCAAGCATGCGATGGGTGCATGCATGCGGTGTCGCCTAAACCTAATTAAATGCGTGTTTCTTTTATTATTTCTTCTGAAAGGAAATGTTCGCACGGAAACATGGCGTTGGCTCTTCCAGTTATTGATTTTATCGATCGTACAAAAGATAAGCATAAAGTCTCTTGCTATTTAGTCATCATATGTAGTTCCTATGTATTATATATCTATTGATATGCATAAAGTTACTCATGTCTAAAACAACTTGACTGTTCACAATATGTGCGAATTTATCCCCACGATCATCAGAGAGATTATCTCAAAAACTAATCTTAGCCTTTCGGACGTATTTTTCTAAGTTAGGATGCTGTCGTGCGACATGTGCGTTTTTTCTCTTTCGGTTTTTTTTTTCTTTTTGGAATAGCAGATACCTTAAGGTGAGGCTACAGACAGCTTTTTTCTCAAAAGCACCGGTGATTATGTGCCACAGGAATTGAGCAAGCTCAACAAACGAGCGCAGACGATGTGTGTTCATATTTACACAAACCGATCTGAAACACGTCGTGCTCAGCGATGTTTGTTTGTAAGTGTTATTTTGAATACACCTGAAACCATACAAAAGCTCGCTATATGAGTAACCATGTGATATCTAGTGACTTTTTTTCTATGACTGTTGCGTTGCTGCTTGACATTCCCCCGCTCCCCAAAAAGGTTTGTTTTAAGTATCTACAGTGTCACCGTAAACAGTTCTTGTAACTTCTAAAAGGGGTTAAGTATGAGCTACATCATACAATCTTTGTTGCAGCTTTTTTTTCATCTTTCATTCGTTTTGCTTTGTAAACAATAACGCAGTTCCCGAAAAGAAAAGAAGGTATAACAGAAGGTGTTTATGGACGCAAAATGTTTTTTTCCCGTTCGTGCTGACATATCAAAAGGCACAATAAAGAAAATTCCACTGAGACACAGAATGTTTGGCACGATCGTGTACTGTATACCACTGCGTACATCTGGCAATATCTTTCCGACATCAACATAATATATACCTAAATCTGTACTCAAGTATGCCTTATATACTTTTAGATATCTTCACATGAAGGTTCACTGAAAAAATTATAGGACAGAAATTGAAAAGTACACGTGAGAGGCTCTAAATATATGTGACTTGCGAATGACGAACATTTATTATTAGTACAGGTCTAAGTATATTCCTGTTTGTGAATCATATTTTTGATTTTAGAGCAAACAATTGTGTCTTAAACAAACTTAAACACCTTAAATGTTATCCAGTATCAGTCTCATGAAAAATGTGTGCACATGAACGTGACCGAAGTGACCTGGCGTCATGTATTTTTGCTTGATTAGAATGCTGGCTGTGCCTTCTAAGACATGTTGGTGCATAATATTATGACATACGGTCACTCATTCAATCAATACCTCCAATTATTCATCTAAAAAGGACTCAATTTTTGAGGCCAGATGCATCTTCTCTTTGATTACCACAGTCGCATATAAATTGTATAAGACGAAACTTATTCATTGTTTCAACTAAACTTTTTAAGAAACATCTTCAGTCATGACGCTTGACGTGTCTGAAACAAAGCATTTCTTAAGCGTCCAAATCGGGACACAAGAAATCAGGTAACACATGATGAAACAAAACATGATAACATTTCAGAAAAGAATATATCAAAGTAGACAAACGTTACAAGCGAACTTTTCTTCAGCGGTGTGAGAACCTCCACTCCTACCTTTTGTTGTTTTTTTCTCGAGTGGTACGAATAAAATTTAGTGCTATAAATGTAAAGGCAATCATGTTCCCTTCTCGCGTCACACCTGTTTAAAACTATCAATATCTATAAAGCTGTTTCTATGTCAGTTCTTTGAGAACTGATTTTTCAAAAGTATTTTTCGTCACCACTCACCTTATTGCGCCTCAATCGCAACTGACATGACTTTTCTTGGTGATGTCGCTCGCAACCGCCTTTCGCCCAAATCTTCACGGCTTTGTATGGGGCGCTATAGTAAGTGACGTATGTGATGTATGTGATGTGGGTATATTACCCCCTTTTATGAGAAGCGAGTGATTGAAGAGATGGCATGATAAAATATTCAGCTTAACGGTTTCCTTTTTTTTATATCTTCCTTGCTTTCAGTTACGTCTACTTTGTAGTTCTTCTAGCTTGTTTATATTAGGCTGTATTATGCTAATTTAGGGATTCATCTTTCTTTTTGAGATTAGTTATTGCCAACCTTGATAACAAACGCATGTCTGCGATGGCAGAAACCCAAACCCCTCCCGCTTTTTTTTTATTACTTGTTTGCCTATGGGTTACCCAGTTTGTAAGCTTTGGAGAAACAGGCAAGCCAGCGGGAGGCCGATGGATCCAGTATGCTCGCAATGTTGCCCCACGTGAAGAGAGAAGGCGCGCGGATCGCAGATGGCGGACACCTCAGAAATGAACATTGCTAACATTACGGAACTGCAAGGATAGTCAACGAGAGAAAACTGAGGCTGTTTGAAGAGGGCTGGTGGCGGCATACCGGAACCGTTAGCCGAATTTTTTCTCATGTCCGTGATACTTGAGAAGAAATGTTTCCTTCCATTCAGTAGAGCACTTTTCCTGTGCGACTGCATTACTGCATGTGCGAGTGCACTTTTCCTGTGCGACTGCATGTGCGACTGCATGAACTTCGCGTATACGCATGCCAAAGTCAGCGAGACCATGTGACTGCAGGAGGAGGATGTGGTGGTTTAGAAAAAAATGGGAAGTGTGACCACTAGCTCTACAGTGCTCTTGTTTCTCAAGGTTGGACGATGTCCAAGGTGAACAGCGAGAACTCGTCCTAAATGTAAATGTAGCGTAAATGAGTTTCCTATGCCAATCGCTGCCGTTTAAAGCTGATAGTGTTGAAATCTTCAGGTCACTGCATGTAAGCCGTCACAAGAACCGTCTCTGACGGGGCACGTTGTGGGAAAAACATCTCCGACCTGGTGGTTGACCTCTTGCTCAGTCCTAAATATGCGGATCGTTGAAAAACTTTGCTCGTCGGATAGTAAAACTGAGAAGGTGGTTCTACATAATGAAATTTTTTCCCAATACTGAGGTCCTCATTTATTGTGACTCACTTCTGATTCATATAAAAAGAAAGTTTGACGTAACACTTCATCAAGGTGCGGGTTCTAGCTAGTTGGTACCCCATGATAAACGACGTACAAAACAGACACGGACGAGCATAAACTTTCAACTGAATTCATTATCTTTAAACATTGCGCAAACACATATATATCATCATGATAATCAAGTAGGTTTAAATTTTGGACCTGTCCACGTCTGTTTAGTTCTTCGTCCAAGAAATATTGCGCAAGAAGTAGCTGACAACTTCTTCCTTGTTAAGTATCTGGCGGGTTAAAAAAAAACGCCTGCTTCACTGAACACTTACTAAAATTCTATTTACTTTAGAGTTCCGTCTGTTTGCTCTGTTCTTTTTTCCCTTTGACGACCTCAATAAGTTTCATACCAACTGCGTCTTACGAAACTGTACCTGGAAAGTTTCGCACTAGTAACTTGCCTGCGCCTTCGTATAAGATATAGCAACAACTTTGTTCATCGTGAATAGAGCAATCTGCCCGTCTCTTACCCAATGGCTTGTCTTGTGCTTCCAAGAACCAAGGGCTCCATTCTCTGCTTCATCTCACCGGGTTGTGTGGCTGTCACAATAGTGGAAGCCTAAGAGGACGCAATGAATTGGTCTTCTGCATTTGCTCGCCTTCTACTTGAAACGCTGTGCTCTTCTATAAATGAGCTTTTGAAATCGCTTTACACGAGAGGTCATTTTGTCAGGGTTGGAACAGAAAACACACCACTCACGCAGTACTCCTATCTAAACTAACTCACTGCGGTCCTTTCTGGTTTCTCTTTCGAGGCGAATACTCTGTAATATAGTCAAAACTGTACGACTCATGAGGAACGCGTGGTATTCTATTGCTCTTCCTGACTTGTTCCAATTTCATGGCCTGCGCAAGGGACGCATAAAAAAAATCACCTCCGAATTAACCATTCTCTTCAAATGGTTACCCACCCAAATCTGGAACGTGTGGCCCCGGTTTGTAGCAGTGGGTTCAACCCGACGCTGCAATTACCAAATACTGGTTACATATGTGTGCTGTCCCGCCGCGGTGGTGTAGTAGCTAAGGTAGTTGGCTGCTGACTCGCAGGTCACGGGATCGAATCCCGGCTGCAGCGGCTACATTTCCGATGCAGGCGGAAATGTTGTGGGCCCGTGTGCTCCGATTTGGGTGCACGTTAAATAACCCCAGGTGGTCGAAATTTCCGAAGCCCTCCACTACGGCATCTCTCATAATCATATGGTGATTTTGGGACGTTAAACCCCATATATAAATCAATGATCAATTACATATGTGTGCTTCTTAGTGACATGAGACACAGGTTTGCCTCGGGTTTGCACAGGTTTGCCTGGTCGCCGTTCTAGTGCTATAGGACGAACGATGATAAATGATTACGTCCCTTCAGTGCCCACAGCAATGTGTTTAAATATTCCTTTTTCCCTTGCGCTGTCATCGCTTGGAACGCGCTACCAGGTGAAGCTGTCAATATTACAAATATTGATTATTTTTTTCTCTTGTGGAGCAGGTGACACAGCCAGTATAGTTATATTTTGTTGTTATTTTTGTTACGATAGCAAAAAACGTGTTTTTTCAGTGATACATTGTACTCTTTTGTACATATATATTGTTTTTATGCGTAGTACGTGGTTTTTATTATTTTTGTTCTCGTCTTCTTCTCGTGTATGGGACGAGCACCAATGTAGTATTGTTGTACTCATTATTGTAAGTGTTCCGCTGTTGCGCGTATCGTCCCTCAAAATATTGTATTTCCTCAGCTTTGTATCTAATTTGTTCACCTAGGATGTTGTATGCCCGCTTCCTGTATAGGTCTGCAGAAGACCTACAGTATTATAAATAAATTAAAATAAAAAAAATACTACAGTGTTTATTCCACATGCCGCAGATTTTGGCTCGCATGATCGTGGTCATACAGGAATGTAAAGCATGGTTAAAGGCATCGCGGTTGTAGTCCGCGGTTGTCGTCGAACTGTAGGTGGTCACAGATGTCGGTTGTTGTCGAACCACCGTGGTTGTCGTCGAACTGTAGGTGGTCACATATGTCGCAGCCGAAGCCAAAGCGCCGCTAGAGAAACTCCCGCCGAAAGTGGGCGTTCTCCGCGGTGGGTATACGCTAGAGAAATCATAACGTTCTCTCTATTGTGCCCGCTAACCTGTCGTTGTTACAAGGGTGTGCCATCGTGATTCGACTCGGTGACGTAGTTGATCCGCCTGCCACCGGCGCTTGCATTCACGTTCGGAATTCAGCGTGGCTTAGAAGGCTGCCAGATCATCGGTACGCAGTTGCTGTCGGCACTCGGCCTCCCGAGCCTGTTTATGTGCCAGGACTCCTATTCAAAGTCACTCTACCCCGCCTGAACCATCGGCCCGGTGAACGCGAGCTCTCTCACATTTCCGCTGTCGGCGCCCTTCTAGAGTGTTCCGTGGCTTACACACATGTGAAAGGTCGCAGTCGAAACTGATGCGCGCGTGCTCAGCGCCACGGCTGCGACGGTATGGGTGATGTGATTCACAGCGCAGCCAATGGCGCGCGTTCTTGGTTACGGCGCTGAGAACGACGTCACTGATAGCATAGCCAACGTAGAACACTCATGACACGCACCCTGAACGGTTTTTTGTTTCTTTTAGCCACATACAGCTTTCGCTGTAAAAAGCAAGAGCACTTATGTTCAACAGAGGAATATTTGGTGGGGCCAGAAAAGGCCTCACCAAATATGGTAGTCAAAATGGGCCTTTTTCGAATGGTGTTGGAAGAGTCAATCGTTTTAAGCAAAAGTGACCCCATCGAACGTTTACTGAAGAGCAGCTCAGTTCTCCACATAGGGCTCGTACAAACAAGTGTAAACTATAAACGCCCGACATTATCCTCTCCCCGACAAACTTCCCAGCTAACCTTCGGCTTAAATGAGTCATGAGTTTCATCGAATAACTATTTAGATATTTTTACGTGCTGGAGTCACACCGTCTTTGAGACTTTATAACTATATATATACCAATATTTTCCTCTTCGCAATCAGATCAATGCAAGTACCATTTGCAATTTTTTTATTGTAAAACATTCCACCTGAACGACAACATGCCTTGCGCACTGTATGACATATACGCGAGCTTTAAGCAATTTTAATATGACATAAGAGGTGTAGATATTTTAAGAAGGTTGCTGGTTATTATACTAAAAATTTAAAAAAATAACGTGTCAGCCCTGAAACACCGTTTTTATCTTAATGCTCGGAGCTCATTGCTGTCACTGCCTAACCATGGTAAGAAACGCTACGCTTTAGTGCAGGCAACTAAAAAGTAACAAGGCCTGTTGTCGGTGAGCTAGTCGGTTTATATATTCAACTGTTTCAAACTGCGCCATGAAGACAGGACGAAAGCATGAACACATGTGCTTCGTCTGTGCGTTTGTGTTCCTGTTTTTGTGTTGTCATATTCGCCCCGATTAAATGTTTAATGATAGAAAAGTAAGTGATGTATTTATAGCAACAAAATGAGCAAGTATAATGTAAATAGGCAACTACAGCATGACATAGCTCAAGTAAATATACCAAGCATTTGAAAGTCACTGCTGTTCACGTCACAATACTTACGAGCACCTTCTGCAAGACAGCAAGATGCCTAGCAGAGTGATATATTTACTTATCTGTTGAAAAAGTCACAATACTAGTGTAGGGATGAAACTAGTGTACTTCTAATCATGAAGCTCACTTCGCTTAGAAAGCCATCGCAACACAGTATCCGCAACTTCCAAGTTGTCTGTGCCAGTTAAGACTGTAGTTGAAAAAATGAGAGACCAAGAAAAATAAAGCAGTGGCGTAAATTAACGACTGGCATCATCCTGTTCCCCGTGGAAACTATGCAGCGCACAAAGTGCAGAAATAATAAGAAATTCTTGAATAAGTGATGCTCCTCCCACCTAACAAAAACACGTTATTTCAGCTCTGCAGGGAAGATCAATTGTCTTCTTCTGTATCCATGTTAAAACGAAATCCTTCGAAGGCCTCATTAAACACGGCAACTTACCATTGGTGGCATCGGCATCATAACGACGGGGAAAGAGAGCAAGAGGCAAGGATAGGCAAGGAGGTTAACCAAAAGCATGTCGGTTTCCTACCTTGCACTGGGAGAAGGGATAAAGGGAAGAAAAAAAACAGAAGAGAGGGAAGAAAGATACGCATAATCACAAGCACACTTGGGGGAGCTCACGCAGTATACAGGTGGTCGCTCAAATTTGTTGTGTTCAGTTACTGCAGTAGCGCTTTAGTCGCTTTCTGCGATATCGAAACACATGCCCAATGTCCCAAAGTCATCTTCACTGAAAATAGTCTGGAATACAGGTGGTTCAAAAACATCAGGAGCTGGCATCGCTGTGTGTCGTAGCATGCGCAGCTGCACAGGACGTGTTCGCTGGTCTCTTAAGCTTTGCCGGAGTTGCATGTAGAGGTGTCTGCCATACCGATCCGGAACGAGTACGCCTTTGTGCATGCACACGCAATTAAAGGCGGCACAACAGTGTCATTATGGAGCGAGAAAGTTGCGACTGTAGCTGTTGCTTGAGCAAAGGATCTAGTTCATATAGGTGACACCTTTGGAAGCTGGCAGACGACGAAAACTTGCGTGTAGGATGTTGAACCGGCTAGTAAAATGTTCTTGCCGGATAATTTCTTGATAGAGGAATCGAAAACACACTCGTTCCTTCATGGGCTGAGTGGGGTGCATCATCGGCTAGTTGATTTCTGGTAATACCGATATGTCCAGGCAGCCATTGATATATAATATCATACCCTCGTGCTAGAGCTTCATGATGGCAATGTCTTACTTAATGTACCAATTGTTCATGATTCCTCTTACGCATGGAAAACTGCAAACTCTGAAGCACTGCCTTCTAATCACAGAATATGACCCATTTTCTTGGACGCTCTTGCACGAGATATTGTAAAGCGGCTCTTATAGCAGCAAGATCTGATGCCGTAGACGTAGTTGTATGCGACAAGTTCAATTTATTTGTCATTGCTGAAGGCAGAACTACAGCGGTACCTGATGAGCGGTTGGACGAGCCTGACCTATCAGTCTATATCTAAATTCAGTCCAAGTACGTCTCAAGTACTAACAGCAATGTCGCTGTCTTCATGCTACTCTGGAGTGATTGGCTTTCTTTCTGATATCCGGAATTTCTCTGCGTAAATGTGACTGGTCGGGGCACAACAAAGTACATGCAATTCTCGTATCTGGTGTATATCCTAAAGGAATGATGTTTAAGTGTTTAACTGTGACGTCTGAAAACGTAGCACGTAGTCTTTGGAAGGGTAGAAGGGCCAGGTGGTGTTCGGGGACACGGGAGGTACGTTGAATGAGACCTCTGATGGACACAACTGTACACGTCCTGACCGAATGATCTTTGGCAAGCACGATTGTAACATAGGTAGAAGCGCATCTGGGCAGTCCTAAACAGATGTGCAGCGCCTGACCCTGAAAACTTTCTAATGAACGAATATTGAATTTCCAAGCATTTGTCAATACCGGCAAGTTGTAGCTCAATAAACCCAAAACTAGGGTTTCGTGGCCACAGAGTTTCCCCATAAATTCCCGCACATGAATTTTAGCATAGGCACAACAGATGTCTTATTCAATTACGCGCAATGGAAGCTCCAGTCATTTATGATGCCTAGAAAACGATGCGTCCGTGCATATTTCACACTCTGCCCACTGATGTAGACAGGATATGACGTCACTTGTTTGCATGTGAATGCAATCAACGCACACTTCTCGGTTGATATAATCAAGCCTTGTTTTTGAAGGTAGGCTGTTGTCAGGGTTGCTCCCTGCTGGGTTCACGCGCGTACCTTGGAGCGAGTAACTGCAGCCCTCCAGAGCCAAATGTCATCTGCGTATACAGATAGGCGGACTGATTTTGGTAGAACTTCCACCGGACCAATGAGGGCAGCATTAAAAGAGGTGGTGCTTGTTTAACGTTGCCCTCGCTGCAGTAAGCCGCAGTAGGTGTAATGTTCAGTGTATTTACCCACATCTGTTTGCACCAAAAAGCACCAGCCAGTTATACAGTCCGTTCTCCACTGAAACATTCGTCCACCAATGCACATTGGTTCGAGGAAAGTGAGGATGACATCGTAAACTACATTAGGTGTACTCTTCACGTCCAAAAAAAGTGCTACTGATATATGCTTGCGACTTTTTTTTTTTTCACTGAACAAAGTTCGATAATTCAAGGACCAAATCGATACGTGAGCGGCCCAACCGGCGACAGGGTGACATAACAAATTAATGCAAAAAGCCATCATTTCATGACATCAGAAACCAGCTAGACTTGCAACATCACTATGAAAACATCGTGATGCCACTGTGATGTCATATAGCATGACGCCTCGTGATGACGTCAGATCATATTGCTTGGTAAAAGGTGGGCTACTCCTGGAGGCACCGCAAAACCATGTGAGGTGCATAAGTTGCGCAACGCATTTGATCCTAGATGAAGAAAACTCACATATTGATCAACGAAGACAAAAGAGGAGAGAATCGAAATCTTTCTTATGGCCTGCTGTTGCTCATGGGAGTTTGATGGAATGGGAGATATAGAGGAGGAGGGAGGCGTGGTGCCAGCAGCGACTGACCAAGGCGTGGTATGAAGGCCGTGAATAACCACGTTAGGTGGTAATGCAGTGCTGATAATCTGCAGAGCCTAACTTAAGCAAGGTAGACAGATGGCAAAATGAACCTTGCATGAATGCGTTGAGTAAGCAAAAGACATGCATTTGCTTTTCAGATGATTTGAGAGTGGAATGGACAATGCACGATACCGTACTATGGTAGCGTAAGTGGCACGTATGTAGCGTGACATGATGTTATTTTAACAATGTATACACAGTGAGTTTATTGATGCGGATACTATTTCTTTTATTGACGTCCAAGCTTATGCGTGCTGGAGATAATGTACTTCGATCTCACACAGAAGTTTGTTGAATCTGCGAAATATCTACCCAGTACTCAGGCCTCCAGATACCGTAACTCAAATTGCTTATCGATCCGTGACAAGATAAACCTAACAGAACTACTCTGGTTAATGGCAGCAAAGTATTTTTGTTTAATGAAAGTGTTTTTCTCCATTCACACTCAGCCTTTCTCAACCTGCCATGAATGCAGCGTGGCTTATTGCGTGTAGCTTTCAAAAAATTACCGGTAACCTTTTGAAAACAGAAAGAAGGAGGCTTGGGAAGATGCTTCTCTTGTCTAGTAAAATACATAAAGTGCATGTGAATGGTCTATAATTGGATCGGTGGTGAAAAGTGCCTTCAGGGATGATTCACCAAGCAAATCTTGTTATTCGGCAAATAACGAAGACTTCGTTGCACAATAAGTAAAACAACATAGGTAACATAAAGTTAGCTCTTAAAGGCCAACGCAAAACAAACAAAAACTTAAAGCTGCACTAATAAGTAAGTGTAACACAAATCCACAAAGTGAATTGTGTTACACTCTTAAAGTAAGTACCTCTCGGTACTTATTTTAAGAGTGTGAGGAAAAACCGATTAGGCCAGCATATAGAGCAATAAATATTTGCCCCCAGGACAGCAATGTTTGAGTGTTCTTTTAAGGTGTTAGCAAATGAGATTGTCGGCCCATTCAGCTTTTTACGTCCGTCTATATTGTCCAGTGAATAGCGGCGTGGTGGCGAATTGGACAATCTTGTTATAGACACATGTGTGATGAGCTTTAACAACGAAGCTCCCTCTCCCTCCTCCCACAGTTCACTTTTTTTCTTTTCTGTCACTTTCAATTCTAGCCTTCAAGCGTGATTTAGTACTAATTTGCGCACTTTGTATTCTCACTTAATTGTAATACGGCCTAGACTTGCACATAAGCACTATAGTAAACACCATCGCAAATAAACGTTATTCTAAGTTCTGTGAAATACGTCACTTAAGCTCATTTAGTTTGCACGGGTTCACCAAAAAATAGCTCCTCAATTTCCAAACGAGAGGCATTTTAATACTAAAAAATGCTTCAATGGGACAAAGATTTCATCGACAGAAGCTCGAAACTTGACCCATCGTGGTACAAAAACACTCCAGGCACAACATCTTTGGCTCATGTGAATACAAAGTGGCATAAAGAATATTCATTTTTATGTTCTTCTCTGTGACAAACGGGAACTTGGGAAACACTGCTCCTGTCACTGTAACTATAAAGGGAAAGAATAGCAGCAGCAACAGCAGATGTAGCAACTCGAGCACAGACTTTCACAATTCAGCAAGTGCGTACAAAACAAAAGGTGGCGAGACATTCTCCCGCTTGACCTAAAGAAGAATATTTTTCGACCGTGTATCGACGCCGTATCGGAAGTGCAACCATTACAGTGTGGGCCGTACCGGAACGCTCCGGTGCGCTGCACGCAAACAGTCGTCAGCAGTTCACTCTGCCGCGCGTGCGTGTTCAAACAAACGCACACAGATCAGTGAGGATCACAGAGATGACGTTTGCGTTTCACCCGAGGCGGTTAGCAAGCATTTTTTGTTTGTTTGTGGGGCTTCGCTTTTCTTTCGAGGACGGTGCTCGCTTTGAAAAAAAACGCAACAGCTGAAACAGACACTAATGTTGAGAAGAGGAAAGGATGGAGCAAGTTTCAACGAATACTTTTTTCAATGCTGTATAGAGAGTTTGTAGTGCACAGTCTGGTACTGGGAATTCAGCTGTGCCCTGGGTCAAGCAAAAGAAGAAAAACGAACAAAGTGAATGAGTGAGATACAGAAACGAAGTGTAGACCACGCCAAGTAAAGTGTATTAACTGGAACGAGGACAGAAAACTTTACTATCTGAAGGCCGCACTCATGCCGTCGAGTCGGGATTGCTACACTACAGCTATTTACGAGGGAGTAACCAAGATAGACAAAAATACAAGAAATAAAACATAGCTAACATTGAAACTTGCCCTGGAAAATTCGCAAAACCCGATGCCTTTTAAAACTACATAGGTCAGCAGGGTTTAGACAAAAATCCGCCCAGGAAAATAGCCTAGCTGACAACTGTGCCGCCTGTTTTCTAACAAACAAACAAACAGACAAACAAAGTAACACCCTGCTCAAGAGCAGCGTTCCCAATGTTCCGTATTCCTGTCAATGCTTGCCTCACCTGTGACATAAATTTCACGCCAGGTAGAATGGCATAGATGCATACGTCGGTGGTACTGCAACTCTCTTCCGCTTGTTCGATGTTTTTTAAGTTCGTTACCATACTACGGTATTGTTAGTCATCTCAATGGTTACTAAAGCTGTCCCTCCGTTTGCAACAAAATGTTCGAGGTAGTATGTCAAGGAAGCGCAGCACTTGTGTCTACGTATCATCACAGAGCTATTCTAATATCGCTGGCATGTAACGCAAACATTGGCTCGAAAGAAAGCCGATTTATAAGTGGCTGGAATGTTCATGTAGTATTTTCAGACAAAAATAAAACTTATAGCAATATGTATGTGCCCACCCGGTTGCACGTAAGTTTAAATATGCGAAATGAAAACAGAAAAGTTACATTAGCTCAACTGACAGAAGACTTGGCTAAGCTGCATGAAGCGTTTTCCCTGGCACAGACAGCCAACTCTCACCTCGGTCTATAATTTGTTGCTCTTGAGCAATAAAGGCATGTACATTTTCATTTGGTTACGAGCATCACAAAAAGGCCAGAAATAATTTCAGTTCAGTGGCAGGCGAAACAAAAACGTGAGAGTCACTAAAAAAAGCAGGCGCCACTTTTGGCACCATTTCGCCTGTTTGCACTACTTGATGAACAAACAGCGGCGTGCGCTAATCACAGCCGCGTAAAAAAGTTCTTTCGTTAACCAGGTGGCTCTATTCGGCCGCTGTTGCCAAACGCCTTCCTAGAGAAAGGTTACAAGGTTGGTCATAATGTCACCGAGGCTCAAAGCTCACAATAAAATGCAACTTTCGCGAGTAGCAAATGTAAAAATGATGTCACGTGATGTTAACGCTGTTAGCACTCAAAATGCGGAGTGAACTTGTATGTTTCTGTTGCCATTATCTGCGAAAATAACCTCCTTACGCAAAAGGACCTGAGAGTGTATTCTTCCCCTTTGACCTCAGCCAGTGCCACGTAACCCAAGGCGTGGAAAGAGTTGTTGTCTTTAACATAACTCCTGATGACAAATAGACATCGACGTTGTTTCGGTTTGTTTTGTTTTATGCCTGCAACTTGGACGCATGGATATGTACGCTCCGACAGAAGCACGAAAAGGCGCAAACACGTAAGCAAACACAACCACCATGTACAACCTAATGCTTTCGCGCATTTTTATGGCAACCTTTTAGATACAGCTGTACTGCAAGCAAGCAGAAAAAATGCATGGTTTTACCTGATCTCTCCAAAATCATCACGGATAAACAACAATATCCAACAATTGTCTTGACAACTCTTTGTTAGGTACCTGGTGGTACTTTAATTAAAAAAATGCCGCCATATCCACGAAGTGAATGATGATGAGTGGGCGAAGCTCCGGAGGTAAACCTGGTAAACCATGAATTCTCCGTACATTTTGCCCACTCGATTTTATTGCAACGCTCCCCCTAGCGTACGTCGCCGCACTATATCGAACGATGACACGCGCCATATGTGGCATCATTCCTATTTTATAACACCTCGCATCTTTCATAATCAACTACACGTACCGCCGTCTAGTTTATAACATCTTGCATCTTTTGGACGGACGGACGGACGGACGGACGGACGGATGGACGGACGGACGGACGGACGGATGGATGGATGGACAAATGGACGGACGGATGGACGGACGGACGGATGGATGGATGGATGGATGGATGGATGGATGGATGGATGGATGGATGGATGGATGGATGGATGGATGGATGGATGGATGGATGGATGGATGGATGGATCGATGGATCGATGGATGGATGGATGGACGGATGGATGGATGGATATGGCTGTACTTTTTAGATCGGGCGGTGGCTAGCGTAATACTAAGAACTGAACGAGAGGTGGCTACATACAGGGGACGCACAGCCCACGCCTTAAGGAGCTTCGCTCCTAAAAAAATCCCCGTGAACAGATTGGTAGAAGATCCAGCAGTAGTTTATTGGATGTGTAATAGCGGTGCAGCCATTTGAGTTCATGTACGTTATTTAAAAAAAAAAGAAGGTCTAGAACTGAGTTTTCATGTCGGTACTAGCTCGTGGGTCATCATACGGGACAGTTTGAGAAGTAAAACGTTCTGGTTTCTCTTGACTTCTTTCCAGAGTCATTACAGAATTAATGAATTTTGTATTTTTTCCCGTTAAATTACACCTTTCGAGGGAACAAAAGCAGACATGGCCTCGTTGATCCGATATTAGCAATTTTAGAAAGCCATAGCAATGAGAACTCAATGCCCCGAGGTGCAAAGCGAGGACGAAAAGAAAAATCTCGAAGTATGAAGGAACCCGCAAACTCAGCACCGCAATACTAATATAATATAAAAAATAGCAGAGCTTCACTAGACAAAAAAAAAGAACAAACAACTAAAGTCGCTGAACGCCAGAGGCTACCGCTGTTCATAAACTTACCACTGTATTTTATGCCCGCAGAGCCATTGTACAGTTTCTTCGATCTGCTTTGGTACTCTGCAACATAAAGTAGAAACAAAACAAAATTAATCTTGTGTAGAACTGTTCAATTTTTTATGTTCTCTTTTAGATTAGAATATTGTAGGCATCATCACTTGCCGATGAATGTCCACGAGTACACTAGGATGAAGAAAGTAACCAAATTCTCAGCGAACAACGGAACACGTTGATTGCTTTAATGAGCACACGGATATTAGAACAGCGTGCATTACGACAGTGAATTCAGCCGTTCTTCAGTCTCATAATTTGTGGGCGGCAAATCTCAATTTATGTAGTGTAATAGCCAAGTGAAGTATTGCCAGGTATAGCACCCCAACTAATTTATTATGGGACAAGAAGTGGCCGGCTGGTTTGGATATGGAGAACAGCGAAAAATTGAACAAATGATATTTGATTTATAGTTGGGAGTGGCCAAAGATACGAATATGAAGTGTGTGTCATTTCTATTTTGTTCTTCTTGTAAGATTCAGTGATCTTCGCGGTGTTTGCAGTGATGGTGTGATAAGAGAGATTTGTTCTGGTCATGTCACTACGCATTTCATGCCGAGCACGAAATGCTAATACGTGTGCTTGTTGATTAAACCGTTGTTCACGAGATAAAATGCACTTTCAAATATTACAATAATACTCACAGTATGCAAAGCAAGGCATGGCTTATATGATGCCTGCCTGGAGTACTGCGCGCATTGGTCGGTGGCTTCGTTATTGAAAAGACCAGTACGCGAAGTGTCAGTTGCTAGCGCATTGGTCAAGTTATGCTACGAATAACCGCGTTCTATCCACCGGTACCTCTACTAGGATGTGTTTTTGATAGCCGTGACAAGGCCGGCACATGTAAAAGCCATAGCGTAGTTGTTGTTGTTGTTTTTTGTTCGTTATGTGAGAATTCCTTTACTCCCTCTGGATTGTCGAAATAATCTGGAGATGGCGAGATGGCACCACAGGAATCGGAAACCTGTGGTCATTAGTGCTTCAGGTTCTTTGTAAGAAATGATGCTTAAAAAATGTAGACAAGGCAGTGCATAATCCCAGACCGCCATGGAAGGGAAGATGGATCGCCGGCATCGTTATGCAAAATCTCGGCGCAGCCATTGAGAAGAGTCTCAAAAAGCGGCTAGGTTTTCGTATTTTATGACTTTCAGAGAGAGAGTCAGGTTATTGTGCAGTCTCATTTTGATCACGAAAAGTGCTTCCGATGGTTTCTGACGAAAGCAACATAGAGATAAGAAGTCAATGAGAATATGAATTTTCCCTGTTTGACTTCCTGTTAATAGATAATGAAGCACAACGTCGGAGGAGGAACTTTCATATAATAAAATTTCTGGGCTTCCTTGTTTCGCTAAGTTTGTAATAAAGAACTGGAATAAAGAGGCAAGTAGATTTGCATTTATCCACTGAATGAGATGGCTTAGACATGCAACAATGCGTAAAAAATTCTATGTAGACTGCAACCATACAAAGGAGGAGTTCATTGTTGTGATCAACTCTAAGTATCACCCTCGAGTATAATAAACATAGCAGATGAGGTATAGGGTCTGCTTCAAAAATGAGGCTGAATTCGCCGCCCACCTTGACAATATTTTTTTTGCTACCACATAGCCTTTTCTTTTGTCAGGAAAGGTAATTAAGCAGAATATAAATAGAAGGACAACTTATTTTACCTCGTCTTTTCAGATAGCCAAAGGATGATGCACTTCCCCTACGCTTCATCCTCGCTTTCACATTAGCATAAATGTTGAGTTTTTTTTTTTTACCCTTTGGACACGTCCCTCATGGGTGCTCATATTCAGGATTATTGGGCATGTGATGACAAAGATAAATATGCAGTTCAGAAAAAACGGCGACTGCATTAACGTAGGAGTTGTGGCGGCGACTCACATCCAGTGCGTCGTTAATGAATTCATTCAATCCTTAACTCTACCATCAATGAACATTACATTTGAGGTGGCGGCTTAGCTAAATCCATGGCGCTTTTTGATCTTAGAGTGCCGTTCTTTATGCACGGCATGTTAGCTTCTGCGGAGTTTCGACGTGCTTCGAAGCGAGTGACTGTCTTTCGGTAGAATGACTAGAGTGATGAATGCAGTGAGCTTTACGTCTTGTGGTTTTGATATGAAAATACGTATCGGGGAAAAGCTTCGGGGCACTAGAAAAGTTTCAGGTTCCTTTACAGCAAAGTTTATTTGCTCGAGGTTGGCCGTGCGTTGTAGATATGAAATTGTCACCTTCATAAACCAACGCACACTCTGCTCTTCATTGCCTTCCTCTTATTTATCTTCAATACCAAGCGCTGGCATACCTTTCGTGTAGTAGGGCTTGATAAAGTTCGGTGGCAGATGCGTTCTCGCGTCCCGCAGACAGCTTATTCGTGTTTTCTTGAGAAGTTTGGCACATTTTGTTGTTGTCTACACACCCTAGGAGTTTTTACTGCAGAGCTGATATTAGCCCCGAGAAGTTGCAGTGGCGCCGCCTGGTGGGAGGCTTACATGACGTCACAGCACGGACTCTTCGAATCTTGCTGTGGCGCGCGTATACACATAACACGCGCTCGCTTCGAACGCCGTTGCGCTGCCAGCGTTCACTTTTTGCTTGTCTCACACTTAAAATAAATGATGGAAGCAGCATCGATGATGTTCCTGGTAAAACAATAGAAAATTAAGCATTTTTTTAGTAGAATCACCAACGGTGCCTGCATGCGCTCCAGCGTACACGCTTTGATGAGGTTTGTTATAGTGTAGCGTTGCTTATTTCGACGATGGGTTCGATTCTCGGCTATAATAGCCGCACTCCGACGGAAGTGAACAGCAAGACAGTGCTTGGACATCAGGTAAAAAAATACGAGATGACCCCAATTACTCTGCAGCGTGCCTCGCGCCACCCCGCCGCCGTGGTCTAGTGGCTAGGGTACTCGGCTGATGACCCGCAGCTCGCGGGATGGTATCCCGGCTGTGGCGGCTGCATTTTCAATGGAGGCGAAAATGTTGTAGGCCCGTGTGCTCAGATTTGGGTCCACGTTAAAGAACCCCGGGTGGTCGAAATTTCCGGAGCCCTCCACTACAGTGTCTTTAATAATCATTAAAACCCATTGATATGTGGGACGTTAAGCCCCACATATCAATCAAATCAAGCGTGCCTCGCAATCATGTCGCGCTTCTGAAACGCATGCGACAGCGTACTTGCATTTCAGGTTTGCGTTGTTCACGGGCGATTCCTTTGAAAAGATATGATTGGTTCGCCTCCACAATTGGTATCTGTATCAAACGCATCAAAGTTTTTGTTTTGTTTTTTGTACTGTGGGCACGTGTTTAAGTTAGTATCGAGTGTCGCAAAATGTCTCGAATGCACTCGCCCGATAATACCGCCGAAACTGTTGCGTTAGATTTTATTGTGTGTACTTGCTCACATTTCATCACGTCATATAGCTTCATGTTTTTGGATGAATAATTTTGGCACTCCGTTTCACTAGAAAAACAAGTTTATGTGAGTTTCAGAAACTGCTTCTGATTTCAGATATTGCCTACGAGCAACATCTCAGCCACTTTTCTGTCACGCTTGTATATGTAGCAGTTTAGAGAGCCACCTGATGAACAGTTCTTTTCCACGGTCGATCACCTGAGAGCAGCATCAATCCGTATATGAACATGACGTGCAACACCAATCGTTGCTTCACTGAGGCAAAGGGCGTTTCATTATCACGCGGGTGAAGTGGCATGCGCCATCGAAACAGTTCATTTCGACCTTCCATGGCGTTTGTTTTCCAAACGATTGCTATCAGCAGTGCTCCTACGTTAAGTGAACATTACCATTGATTCCGTGATGGTATATAGAGTCAGCTGTTCGCTTAAATCAAAATATGTGACTACATCATCCTGGCGAACTGTTGAGAAGAAATCTGTACAAAAGATCCGAGTATGCTGACTTCTCAGAATCCCAGAAACCATTTTGTGGGTTCCAGCGCTAGTTTTTTCTTCTCGCTATTAAAAGTGTTTTTTTATGAAGGACAGATCCATCTTAAGTCTCCTGCATCCCTAAGCGGAATTCTGTCTAATGAGCTACAGTATTTGCAGAGGCAGACATAACTTGCACGGTAAATCACAATGCTGTGAGTCCCAATTTCATTCGTAAAACTTCGACACAAATATTAAATCACGTAGTCTACACGAAGTTGTAATGAAGTCAGGCTCAATCAGCACGAATATTTCCTTAGCATTGATTGTGTCGAGTACGTGCGTAGTAAAAGCAACTAATGTCTCACCGTCCTGCACCTTCATTTTCAAAGCGGATTCATACTTTCTGCAGTTTAGTTAACATTTAACAGCAATAAATATTTCTACTTTGTACCATTAGTAATAAACTTGAAATTGAGAAGAAATGGCCACCGTATTACTGAACAGCGGGTGTGCGGCAGAGAGAGAAATAACTTCTATTTATACATCCGGCGTGTAGGAACTTCTCGGCCTCGCAAGGGCGCGGATGTTCCCTATCTTAAGAAGATTACAGCTATTAGAGTGCGATGATTCCAGAGCCTAGACCTCGAGGATGTTGTGCTCCGATTAGGCTACAGTTACTCGGGTGCCTCGGCACCCGTCAGACGGGTCGTCGGCTCCTTTTCTCGGGTGCACGGCAGGCTGTCCGTGCCATGACGTCACTTCTTCGCCGCGACTGCAGTGACGCCAGTGTCCAATCTCGGGGTTAATACTCGAGGTTGCCCGTGTGTCATAGATGCAAAATTATCGTCATCATCAATTGACAAGCACTCTCTTCCTCATTGTTGTCTCTTGCTCCCAGAACACGTGTGCCCTTCTCTCCTCTGTGGGATGCAGTAACTCTGATGAGTGAGAGAAGGAGAGCAGAAAGAGAAAGAGAAATTGGGGAAACGCGAGAGAGAGTGAAAGAGAAAAAGAAATGAATATAGTGAAAGAGAAGTTGTTGGCGAAAAAAAATCTTGACTAGAGCAAGCACACTTGCGTGTAGTATATCATAGCAAGCTGTAGGGAACGAACAATACAGGTGAGATGGTAACAGCGCAGCCAATCAGGTGCCCACAAGCTGTGCTGGGATTCAAACCTGTGCAACTCAGTGACACCTGAACTACTTTATTTTCCTTTTTTTCCTTAAAAAAGATGTATGATCGTGTGAATGATGAAATCTTTGATGCGCGGAAAAAAACACACTGAAAGTGGCTTCATTGCCTATGTCATTTGGTGTGCTTTTACGTTGCAAAATTCACATCTTAATATTCTTGATCATTCTCACTTTAGAACTTCTTCCACGCAAACACTTCCTTCGTAATAAAAAATCTTAAGGAATGACAACCTCCTTAAAGTAGGCTGAAGGTCACTCTTGGTTCCGTCCATGCTTCAGAGCGAGCTGATTAAATGCTCAGAAATGAAAATGGTTTGCATTATCACCTCTGTGCAGACTGAAAGTTCCTACTCCGTCATGTCCATAGCCCAATTCAATTGGCGTCCTTTTCCTAAATCACTCTTACTAAGAAAGAGACCGTGCAGTTTATATTAACTTGGGATGAACATGCCATGATATTATATGGTTTAGAAGTAACGTGCCAAGGTGTTAGCTACGAAAGTTTTGGAACCCAAACATCTAATCCAATGCGCACGTGTGAATTTAATAGCGATATCTGGCTTACAGTCGGAAATCCACCTGCGCTGTTCTTTCCCCGCCACACAGCGTATTGGTGTTTGAGACGAAGAATTACTTTACGTTTACTGTGCTTTCGCTACACGAAAGCGATTTACTGCCTGTAGTGTCCTGATAACTGCCTATTAACAATCAAATCCTTTACCCTCGCATAGGCTTCGTAGTTCTAGTTATAGGCAGTCGCTTCACGACTCCCTAGCAATATATATGTAGAAACTAATGCAGTGGATTCTGACTTTAGAAGAGCGTGTAGTGTCTGGGGCAAATTACAGCCCTCTTGGCATATGAGCCGGGCACATAGCGCGTAGGCTGGATAACCACTGGTCATTAGCTGAACTGACTAAATTCCCTAGAAGCCAAACAAATGCACGAGGGCGAGACCAAAATTTAGGTGGGCCGATAGTAAAACGTTCGCAGATATAACATGGCAGCAAAAACCACAAGACCGGGTCTCATGGGAGAGTCCTTTGCCCTGCAGTGGGCGTAGTAAGGATGATGATGATGATGATGATGATGATTCTTATTTTGACTATTATGTTTTATACAGCCATCGATTGTTCTATTAAAATATATCTTACATAAGATATTCATGTCTTCTTCATACATAACCTTTGGCACGCCCTGTGAGTGAGTGCGTGAGTGAGTGAGTGAGTGAGTGAGTGAGTCAGTGAGTCAGTGAAAGCATGTGTTTTCGTGTGCGCGCGTGCGTGTGTGTCCATGTGTGCGTGTGTTTGTGTGCGTGTTTGTGTGTACGTGTGACATGGCTTCCGTGGCTTATATCCAAGAAAATGGGCATACATGAGAGAGAGCATAAATGAAGCACTCTGAGAAATAGGGGTAGTCTCAACAGAAATAACGGTTTCTAATCGGAAGGTGTTTGTTTCTATGTACGAATCTATGTTTGTGAAAGTTCTGAAAGGCGCCCCATAATTTTTACAGCATTATTTACCAACGCCTCTTGAAAGAAAAACTGGTGAGGTGAACGCAAGCTCATTCCCTCGCAAGTTTATTTTAATATGCATGACAAGTACAAACCATGACGTCACGTGGCGTAACGTCCCTCAATAACCTTCAAAGCATTTCAAAACCATTCATACGATTCACATCAAGGATGATGGCGCCCTTGACAAATATAGGTCACGCATTCCCATTTGTTGGTTCTCACCTACACTTTGTAAAACTACGAAAACGAGAAATTTGAAAATTTTAGGCTTCGCCTTTAGGTGTTGAACGCGAAAGTGATATCCTGTCCCTAATGCGTACTTCAACCACTCAGTTGATACTTTTTATCGTATGCTGTTACTCGAGGAGTTGTGACGTACTGGAACGTTATTGATAAAATTTGAAGTGGCTCGAGTCATTGAAGCTTTCGCATATGGCTGCATTCAGTGCAATTGGTACCATGCTTTAAACCACGAACAATTATGTGCGTCTAATGTTTTCGAGCTTCCTATGCGCCCACTACGTGGTCCAAAGGGAAAATGGAACATATGTGCCTTTTGTAATAGGTGGCCGGAATTTAATTACGACGTCGTAATCGTAATCTGGTCACTTCATATTAACACGATTATCAACAGAGCTAACAGAACGTTAGGGTATCTTAGGCGTAATGTCTCTTCCGCCCCGATGTCATTAAAACTAACGTTATATAAAACATTAGTCCGAAGTAAATTTGAATACGCCTCTTCCATATGGGATCCCAGTACTGATAACCTTAGTTCCTTAGAGCTAGTACAGAATAACTCCGCCCGTCTTATACTCTGTAACTACAACCGTACCGCTACCATAACGTCCATGAAAAACACCTTGACCCTTTCTTCCCTTGCATCCCGTCATCAATTTTCTCGCCTATGCCAGTTTCATAAAATAATCCATTACAGTTCTCATTGGCGCAACGAACTCATACTTCCACCAGTGTACATTTCCTCACGAGTAGACCACGTTCACAAAGTTGGAATCCTGCCCTGCCGAACACGAACTTGCCTCCAATCCTTCATACCCCACACTTCAAAAGTCTTAATGGAACCACCTTCCCGGACTAACAGCCATTGTTGTCGACCACCAACTTTTTCGTACCGCACTATGGCTAATATTGTTTACCAAGGAACCTAACAAGCCAGTACTCATTTAGACGATTTTGTATTTGACCTGTATCTTTGTAACCATTCCCCTCTTTAGTGCCTCTGGCCTTGAGGGTAAATGGAAATAAATAAATAAATAAATGCATGTTCTGACACTTCATGGCAATGTGCGCTGGTAAAACGCAATATTACTGCGATTTTAGATGCATTCTGAAGCCTGTATACTAGACGCACGTGATTGTATAGCATGAAAGGTATTTTTCGTGCCTTTCCAAGCAGAAGAAGTTATCTTCACTGCACCTCCAAAGAGACCCGCGGTTGTATGGTACAACACCCATTTTCCACGCAAATGGCCTCCATGGGTTCAATCCTCACTGTGACACAGAAATTTTAATTGCTTTTTTGCATCTTTCTCGACTTTGCGGCCACGGAGAAAATGGTGATTTCTCGCTCACAAATAACAACACAAAAGCTAACCCTGGAATTTCAGCGAAATGAGCTGTTTAGCGCTAAACGGTAATATGGATCCCAACCTATTAACTTGTGAAAAAATATGAGAGCGGACATGTATTGCAACACAGAGTAGAAACAGGCTCAACAAGACAAGGCAAGGTACTTTGAAGAGCTACTGTATGAGTGCCATCCATTCTACACGGATGAGTCCATAGGGGTTTTCGTTCGGTACAATTGTGTACTTAGGTATGAGAAAAGGTATGAGAAAGTTTAAGGTGTTTACACTGCCTCTATTTGAAAGGTGATTGAAGTAGTAATGTTTAACTAAGGCAATAGCACTTCAGAAGACACAACGAATAGGAGAAATAAGATGAAAATGAAACGTGGATTGGTTTTTTAGAGTTCGCTCGTTAAAAACGCCTCCTACAATGCGCGGATTCGCAACGTACATAATACGTGGCTACGACATGACACTACCACGTCGTTTACTTCGCTCGCAACCCCGTTCTTTTATGGCACCAGCAGAAAGATCGGCTTGAATTGGCCGCCATTGTGACGTGACCAGGAAGACAGTCAGATGAAGGGCAGTACTGGTTTCTGGCGATTACGAAAATTGTCTGTGGCCCATTTCTTTTTCTTCTCAAAGAAGGTAAACCGAAAACACGGCAAAAAACGAGAGCACGTGCTTGCACGCTCAAATGTGATGGTAAATGTTGAAATAGCGGTCAAAAGAGAGAAACAAACCATTCAGTCAGAAATCTCGTGAACTGGGACGGGTTAGGTTTACAATAGTTATTGCAAGGGAAACCATGTCTTCATGACCATTTCCTAACGCCGCTATTCGCTTTTCTTGTATTGCAGTGCGGTGTGACTTCTACTTGGATAGAAGGAGTCGTATTGTGTTTCTCTTGCTGAGAATTTAGCTTATCAAAGAAACAAACGCATGCACTTGCAGAGTGCTTGTGTATCTCAATATCTTTCCACAGAGAAAACAAAAAAACAGGAAAATGACATTCGGGTATAGTGTAGCTTTAATCACCCAAGAAAATGAACTAACATTCAAATGCCTTAAATAAACGTCAAAATATATTCAATTCCAGGAATGATGAAATGCTCCGCTTTCTGTCAGACAAGCCACAATTTCTCAGCGTTTTAAAAAGTGCATTCACTTAGGCTGACAAGACTTGGAGTGTCCCTTGCGCTCATGATTAACTGCGCAATGTACACACGGACAAGAAAGAAGCGAACACCACTGGCGTGTTTCTTTTTGTCCGTGGGCGGGTCGCCGCCAGTCATGAATCAATACCGACTCGCCCATTTGTCAGGGGTCTATTTGTTGAACGTCTAAGATAACGTCTTCTAAATACTGTAGCATATGTGGCCCTAAGATATCCTCGTATACATCATGTGGGCAAAGAACTGTTTCGTCGTCGTGATTGCTTCAATTACTGAGGCAATCTGTGGCTCCTGAATTGATGTTTGTTGTCACATACATTCAGTGACTACACTGATATTTTAAAACAAAGGGCTTATACATGAGATGTGTTCCTTTTCATTTGTCATCGGCAAACACTTCATTCATTGACCTAGCGTCACAGATATTGCAATATGCACCAGACTTTCTGTGGAACACGGAAATTGGTGAACATTCATGCTTCCTTTTTCTGCCATTATGAATTTGCCCACAAAACAGCTGCCCTCGGCGTTTCGAGCCTATAACGCACGTCTTCTCGGGGAAGGGGGGGGGGGGGGGTGTAGGGTTACATTTTTTTACAGCGAAAGCTGTTATGAGATCACAACTCTAGTTTTGCGACGCGCGGAATAGTTGTCCACCGCCGCCGCCACCACACTGCCGCCACCAACGGTGTCCGTAACCAGATCATGCAAAATTAGAAAAAAAAAATGGTACCAATGATACAGTGCGGCTCCAACCCGGGTCCGCTGGGTGCCAGCCCAGTATTCAACCACTGAGCAACGCCGGTGCTTGGGACATGTTGGCAAACTTGCCTTAGGCAGGCTTGATGTCGAGAAAGCGATCGCGTTGATACGAGGTATAAAGCGTTGAAAAATAGTCGAAAAACTAGTAGTCGTCGCACATTGCGAATAGCGTATCGAGTGGGTTGTTCAATGCTGCAATTTATTAAAGAGCTTGCTTTCGTAAAGCTATTAACTATGACACATGCCCACTTCAGGCATGATTCTTCATCGTCGTCAGCCACTGCATCAAAATTGGCACAAAATTCCTCTCAATAGTTTAGCAGATACCACGCTTCTCAGAAGAATGACGAAAAATGACATAACGAATGCTGGTCTATTATCTTAAAATTTTTATTATTAATGCCGAAGTGGGCATTAAGCAAGTGTACTTACAGCAGTTACCCTATGAGTGTTTATAAAAGGTTCTGAAGGGCCGTTCTTCTAGCTTTCGCTGTGACTGTGCTGCGCCTTCCGCATAGGCCTGGCGTTTTTTCGTAGTACTCTTATGCGATGCCCAAAAATCTTGCTGTACGCTTGAGCTTCGCCTTCAAGAGCAGAACGCGACAGTATAATTGGTCCTTTTCAATCACTAGCCTACCTTCGGTTCTGGGTGCATGCCTGCATCATGCCGCTTAGAAATGAAAGTCTGTGTGTGTGTGATTTGGGCCGTTTTAAACTATTCTAGAGGGCCCACTAGAAGCATGGTTGCACTATGCCTACCACGCCATAATTCTTTCTTTAGCGAATCAGTGAAGTCTCTATTACGCGTCCGAAAGGCAGCACATGAACCCAGCAGCTGCCCACTTTCTTGATGCCTTTCCTGATGATATTGCCTTAATCGTTGTGATCTATGTGCCTTTAAAACACCCACACATTGTACGATTCATATGTTTTGACGCCTAGGTCAATTTTGCGCTAGCTTATTCAACGCAATATTACAATTTGTAAGGAGGCCCATGGCCGTGAAAGATACATACAAATAAATCATAGTCAGTACGCTGGAGGCTGTGGCTTTCGTGACCGAGCTGGCTCATGCCACACGCGGTGGAGCGGGGATTCCGCGCGTCGGAAAATATTTCGCGAAATAGTTTTCAGGGGCGAAGCTGCTTAAGCCGTTGGTTTATCCGTCCTAGCTCGTCGTAGCTCATGACCGCCTTGTTCGATGACTCAATCAGCACGTGTGGACGGACAGACAGATGGACGAACAGACGCACGGGCGGACGGAAGCAAGAACTAAGGAATGGATGGAAGCACGGACAGATGCTTCTTCCCACTCCTCATCAATCACTCCATGGATATTCTGTGATTTCTCTCAAATTTTTCTCGGTTTGTTTTTCACAAAAACCAACCGAGAGTGTCCATAAATTGGCTATGGCAGTCCAACATTACCGGACACTGCGTGTGAGAATTATGGTACAGGTAAGTTTGTACGTCACGCGGGTGGAGAAGGTGTTTCCGACAGGACGTAAGCGTCAAGCACTGGAGCGGGCTCTCACTGGCTCGAACGCAGGTGTACGGCACGGCTCGCTGGATGCTACAAAAGGAGGCACCAGAATTAGGCAGCCGCTGGTGCAGCCAGTCGCAAAATAACATGTCTCGTTCCTTCTTCGAGTGAGACGGAGGCATTCTGGCCATCGTCAGAGGCCAGGTGGGGGTCCAGAAATCATCAAATGCTGGACACATGCTGGTTAAGATAAAGGCGCTGGGCATATAGAAGTAGGATGTGACAGTGGGGTGTGTCTCTGCAGACATTCGTCATCGATCGCAACGAGATGTCTCATGCAGATTTCATGCTTTCTTACTTCCCTTGCATTGTTCTGTCTTTCTTCTCGCTCAGCTGCCTCACTTTTTATCTCTTTTTTTTTTGGGGGGGGGGGGACATCGTTCATCGCTTCACTTCTTGCTTCTACCTATTGCTTGTAGCACTGCGCTTATTGTTTGCTTGCAGAAGCGAGCTTCGTTTCGATACGGAGTTTTCTTTATTTTGCTTCATAGTCGCAGGATGATTGACTTTCGCTTCTGCAGCACTCTCCAGTCAACGCCACGTCGAGTTCCGAAGCTCTAGGGACGGTGGTGCTCGCAATTTGATTTGGGGCACTCCCCAGGCACCATAAACCCGACCACAGTCGCATCGCCTGTGTCACGATGTTTGCCGTGCAGATGACCTCGACCTCACTAATTGTTTTATGCCCGCTGCGTCTCGGGCCCCCATGAGCTATACGCTCACTGGTTCGTTCTGTCAGCTCGGCGGAAGCTCGGCAGAGTGCTAGAGTGAACTTTAGGTGGGCATGATCAAATGTGGATGTTGCTCAAGATTGAATAACGCATGCACACTTCGAGACACATTTATATTGCTGCTCCTCTTCTATACCCACTTCATCTGCCAGCTTGTCCCCAATTTATTTCTGGTTTTGTTCTTTCACTCATCTCTTTTTTATTTTTATTTTATTCCGCCTATTGTGGTAATCAACTACGGCAGTTTCAGACGAATTCATTGGTAGGCGACTTGGTACAAGTTTTGATATATATTGAACATACTTGCGGCGCTAAGAAACTATAGGACAAATAAAAGAGTGCAACTGGGTGTAGTCTGTATTTTTCTTGTCTGTAGCTTTTCGGCGCTGCAACTATACCCAGTATATATCAATACTGGAGTTTTTGATACTGCTACGTCATGTAGACTTCAATGCAGTCAGTATGCGTTGTGTAGAAAACACTTTCCACTCAGATTTTATTGTCTTCTAGCAACCTTTTTGAAGCTTCGCATATTATCGCAGGTGAATTATTCTGTTTTTTATAACATCCCACACTCTTCTCGGTACACTTAACTAGGCTAGCGGGTAAACAGGTAGTGCTCTCGAGTTTTGAAGAGCAGCTTTGGTAGGAAAGCGAACTCCTCACTATGAAAAGACAGTTGCATGGCAGTACGCGCTCATTGAGGTGAATTTTTTTCCGAACGCAAATAGGCCCAGGCTTACAGCTAGAAACTTGACCTACATGCTGTGTATATATATATATATATATATATATATATATATATATATATATATATATATATATGTGTGTGTGTGTGTGTGTGTGTGTGTGTGTGTGTGTGTGTGTGTGTGTGTGTGTGTGTGTGTGTGTGTGTGTGTGTGTGTGTGTGTGTGTGTGTGTGTGTGTGTGTGTGTGTGTGTGTGTGTGTGTGTGTGTGTGTGTGTGTGTGTGTGTGTGTGTGTGTGTGTGTGTGTGTGTGTGTGTGTGTGTGTGTGTGTGTGTGTGTGTGTGTGTGTGTGTGTGTGTGTGTGTGTGTGTGTGTGTGTGTGTGTGTGTGTGTGTGTGTGTGTGTGTGTGTGTGTGTGTGTGTGTGTGTGTGTGTGTGTGTGTGTGTGTGTGTGTGTGTGTGTGTGTGTGTGTGTATCACGACTTTATTGTTGGAATTTAGTTACAATAAGCGAAATGCACGAAATGAGTATCGTAACACAAAAAAACAGGCGCACCACCTGTCCGATGCTCTTGTCTCAAGTTACCCGTTTCGTGCATTACGTTCAGCGCAAGTACACTAAAATGTCGTATTAGCACAAATGGGAGCTTTTCTGCTAGGCTTTATTGCCATGAGCCTTTATGAAGGTAGCATGATCCGCGAAGCTGAGCCAGTTGGTCACCTTCTCTACCATTTGTATGGCGTGGAGCTTGACTCCCAGGTTTGTGGAGCCCCGAACCTCCTCCCGCCCTTCAGATTAGGGAGTGACCAGGAAGCTGAGTAATAAGGGGTCTTTCCTGCAGTACCAGAGAACGCTTAGCGTAGGGTGGAGTAAGATGAGACAAGGGTCCAAACGTGACATTTTGACTTTGCCGACCTCTGTAGCTGATACCATGAGATAAGACGCAACAAAAAGGCATAGAAATGCCTCAGAGATTTTCTTATCAAGTTTCAGTATTACTCATACTCATTATATATTATATTTTTTGTTTATGGCGTTAGGACGTACAATATAATAAACCTTCATGAATAAAAAACGGCATGAAACAGCACTGACTGCTGTTGAGGGAAGGACTCGCTCCACTGGCGCTATATTGAGGCTTTTCTACGTTCCCAGGGATGCTCTTAAGAGGCACATGAACAAATCGAAAGAATCTTCCCGTTAAGCCGTCCATAAACACGTCTTGAAATTGAGTTTTAATTATATTTTCTACTGAAATTTAGAAAGAAACAGGCAATAAAAATTGCGAAATTCATCGTCTCATAAAGCCGGATGCTGACCAAGTTGAAAGCCACAAAATGCCCATGCAGTTCTGCATCACAGAACACAAAACAAAGGCGAATCAGATGCGTCACAACCCATCTAGCCTCCAATCATTTAAAAATCTAATGAAGTGCAAGCGTTCAACAAGAGGTACTATCAGCACAAAGGAAGACGGGGGGTGCTTGATCTCCGATGAGTTTTTAAGCAACACAGCACCGAGTTCCCTCTGGATTCATTCCGTGGAGTGCATCGGGGCCCACATAGTGAACTTCAGGTGCTTATATTGCTAAATCTGAGGGAATTAAAATTTTTCAGACTACCATCATTCTGCCCCACGCTGTACCTCGTTTTTCTCTGTGGTTTGGGGCAAAGTGAGACATCAGGCATACTTTATATGTATTTCAAAGCCCCCTTTTGATGTGTGGCAGCATAGTAATGTTTATGCAGCACATACTTTGTACCCACAAGAAAGTATCTACATTGTCATGTAATTGCGAAGAGTGAAATCGCACGAACAGTGGCAATCGATGATATGCGAAGCACGAGTGAGAAAGATTTATATGTCACTTTAAAGCAGCACAACGTTACGAGGTGGAGGTAAATGATGCCGTACATGACTTCCGTGTCATGATTATCATGCTTGGATGTGTCCTTTATCTTCGTCATCTGTTCACGTCACGTGATACCAAGTTCAGTATATGTTGAGCTAGCGAAACGGTCGCGAGCACGCTATGAGCGTAGTATGTTGTCATGTTTTCGTATGACACGCGTGTCAGGATTATCATGTTTGCACCAGTCATATATTTCGTCATCCGATGACGTCACGTAACACCAAGTTTGGTACATGCGGAGCTAGCAAAACGGCCACCCGCGTATTATGATGGGCCCAATATATATATATACTCAAATGTAGGGTTGACGTGCGCGCACGCTGAACACAGCGATGCTATGTTAGCAAAACGCGAGCACTCTATATATATAGTCTGACGCCAGGCGCGACCAGCGTCCGTCGGCGCGGCTCGACGGCAACCATTGCGAAATGAGACTTGGTGCATTTCGCGCCGATGCGTTATTCAGACAACACTGCCTCTCCCTCTTTTCTTGATGGAAGGACGCCGGACGCACTAAAACGCGCATGCGTCAAAGCGACGTAGTGCGGCACGTGACTGCGAGTATGTGGCAGGACAGGCGCCTGGCGTGGCAACGCCAGCGTGACGCGACTAAATGAACGCCGGCGAGCACGCACACCGCGTCACGTCAAAACGTATTGGCACCTCATGATTATCATGTTTGCACTAGTCACATACCTTTTTCACCTGTTGACGTCACGTAATATCAAATCTGGCATAGGTGAAGCTAGCGAAACGGCCGCGAGCGCATCATGAGCATCGCATGTAGTTTGTTCCAAGACAAGCATTTCATGTTTATTTTGTTTGCACCAGTATCATACCTTCGTCATCCATTCACGTCCCGTAATACCGAATTCGTTATAAGTGAAGCTAGCGAAACGGTCGCCAGGGCATCATGACCGTGGCATGTTGTCATGTTTTTACATGACACGCATCTCATGATTATCATAATTTCACCACTCACACACTTTTGTCATCCATTCACGTACCGTAATACCAAATTTTGTACATGTGACGCTAGTGAAACATACGCGAGATTGTTATGAGCGTGGAATGTAGTGATGTTGTTACATGACATGCATGCCATGATTTTTATTTAGGGTCGGTCACTTGTGTTCGGCATGTAATCATGTCATTCCATGCCAGGTTTGCAACAAGCCATGATGGCGAAACCACCGCAAGAGCTGCAGGACCATTACATGTAAATCATGACATTCATGACAAACAGGTTATGATTTTCATGTTATGACTAGTGAAACATGTTCCTCATACAGTCATGTAACGACATACTAAGTTTCGTATCGATGTCATTATCCAAACGGCCAGGAGAGCTATAAGTCGTAGGCTTATAGATAGATAGATAGATAGATAGATAGATAGATAGATAGATAGATAGATAGATAGATAGATAGATAGATAGATAGATAGATAGATAGATAGATAGATAGATAGATAGATAGATAGATAGATAGATAGATAGATAGATAGATAGATAGATAGATAGATAGATAGATAGATAGATAGATAGATAGATAGATAGATAGATAGATAGATAGATAGATAGATAGATAGATAGATAGATAGATAGATAGATAGATAGATAGATAGATAGATAGATAGATAGATAGATAGATAGATAGATAGATAGATAGATAGATAGGCTCAAAGGCACCGAAGTTCACTAAGACATGCTTCGCATTTAATAATCATCACAATTTAAAATTTTTTTGTCTCATTTTACCACACCCTTCCCTAAACCTGGCTGTTGACTCACATGTGAGCAACATGGGTCTGTTGTGTCTTGGTGTAAACGTGCATAAATGTATGGGCAATTGGAAAGAATACGCTTACACAACACCTGAGGAATTCTAGAGAGAAGGTAAAAAATGACATGCCGATGATGCCCAAAAAGAACGTTTTAAGAAAAACCGCAACTATACGATAGATCAGAACGCTTGAATATTATATGAATAAACGAGAATATCCCGCATGTTTGTTTTCGTTTTGTTTTGTCTTCTTTCTCGTTGTTGTCAGCGGAGTGATTCGTCGAGCTGAGAACTTCTTTCACTGAACGCGTCTTGACCAGCCGCACCGAAACGCTCTTTCCGTCATCACTGAAAACTCGTAGAGCCTGGGTGCACAGTAGGTGCGGCAAAAAGGAATAACGAAGACCAATGAGCTGGCATCTTTTTCGTGGTGGCAGCTCAAGCGTATTCGAGCTGATATATTTCCTCGTCGCCATCTTGGACGCACTGTTTAAAGATGCATAGACTAAAGACGTGAATCTAAGTATTTGCGCTGAGCTTACATCACACAGCACTAGCGTCATGCACGGCGGGAATTCCCAAATATATTTTTTCCTGTTATATAACTTACGCAAAAGTGCGTCGTTTGCGCAAAAAAAAATTCACAGCTAAAAGAAACGTGCGAACGAGGCCTCATGGTTGAAGAGTAGTGGCAGCTAGGATGCTGCTATCGAGTGTGACACATTAAAAAACTAGCGCAATATTGTAAACAAGCACAATATAACAATATGAAACATAAAACCGAGAAAATTGGGGTACGAAAGGAAAAGCGGGCTGGTTTGAATGATTGAAGAAGGTGTCTGCCCTCGTCTGGCATCATATATCACTGCCAAACGGGTGAACCGTGATACAGGGAATGCTCGTCGGATAGATGTAAAAGCAAAAGATGAAGGAAAGGTTGAGGGGTTTTGGCGAGGTGTTAGGCTCTTTCACCACAGCACCTGTTGGAAAGTGCGCAATTTGTTGCTGCACGAATATTTATGGGAGAGGAATCAACAGCACCACTTCTTTCTTATCTTCGTCAGAATACAGCATATAGGATGTGGCCGACTCATTTTCTACTTAAAATGCTCCTATTTTCTTGCTGTTTTTCACTCGAGAACGTTTCTCTTGTAGGAATCACATATCTCTGCCACGGAGCATCTGTCTTTCACTGTGGTTTTACTTTCACGATTTCATTTTTTTGTGCTTCTATCTTATAAAAATCCATGAACGCACTTCGGACACGTTCTAGTTATCATCTAGTGATTTCGCATATTTCCATGGTTTTTGCGGAAGGATTTGTGGTGCGCCCGGAAGAAAACTTCTGTTCTGTTCTGTTCTGTTCTGTTCTGTTCTGTTCTGTTTTAGATGTTTTGCTGTGGAGAGGTTGAGGTGCCTATTGCCTCGGCTACTCCATATCACAAAGTTCTGCAGCGAAAAATATCATAATGATACGTAACGGTACCCAAAAATTTACAATACGGAAAAGAAAAAAACATAATAGCACACTAAAACCAGTTCAAATATCATGCCAATACACAGTTTTCTTCGCGCAGTTCACGCAGTCATAAACTACTTACACGCACACCTTACTAATCTGTCAGTATATACATGACCACATCATATAATACCCATCCCTGGCTGTTAGTCAAAGGTGCTTGTCCAGTCTGGTCTCCACTAAAAAGCCTGTCAGGAAGATTATTGCCTTTTTCTGGAGATGCATCTCAGGCCATGGTCCAAGTAGTTTCTTTATTGTGAGGGGCCGTCTGTCCAAACTTGCTGATTTGTTCTTTAATTTTTCTCTTTCATTTGCGTATTTAACGCACTCCAAGAGAATATGGCGAACATTTTCTTCTGCATGACCACAATGGCATTCCGGTGAGTTGGATCGATGTATCTTGTGCAGGAATCTGTTTGTGTATGCTACTTCCAATCTAAGTCGGTGGATCAATGTCTCTAGGTGTCGTGGGAGGTCTGTCGCTATGGAAAATTTTCTGTGTGGATCAACTTCATAAAGTACCGTTTCTTTTGATTTAGGGCTCTCAAACCACTTCTCCATCGAACAATGGTTAGCTCCTTGTGACGTAAAATGTCGAATATCCGCCCCAGACATAGGGATTGCGCAATCCCGTCCTTCCTTCAATGCTTTCTTCGCGAGACTATCAGCATCTTCATTTCCCTTTATTCCAATGTGGCTGGTTATCCATTGGAATACGATGTTGTCACCCTGCGATGAGGCATATTCCACAGTTTCTGCGATACATTGTGCTATTTCACCATTTTTGTAAGGTGATCTCACATTTCTGATTAGCTGAAGAGCAGGTTTGCTATCAGTGCATATCACTCATTTTCGTGGCTCAGGATTTTCGCAGATAAGCTCAACTGCTTCAAAGATAGCCACTAATTCTGCTGTCGTCGATGAAGATTTGTGCGATAATTTGTACATCTTCTTTTTCTGAATTTCGGGTATAAATACCGCACAGGCTGACGCTTCTGTGCATGATCCGTCTGTATATATCTTCGTTTTTTTATTATGCATTACATGAAGCTGATGAAGTACTAACTGTGCCGCTACTAGAGGTGCCATGTCTGCTTTCTTCTCTATGCCGTCTATTTAACGGATAACGTTGAGAAGTGGCAGCGTCAAAGGTGGTTTTGAAGGTTTCCATTGCTTAAATTCCGGTACTACTGCTTGAAATGATGATATAGTATCCTGTAGTCTCGTTGCCATCCTTTGTGTTACTGCACCAGATAAAAAATGACTTTCATGATGCGTGAAAGTTCTAAATGAATTTCGAGATGTTTCTTTAGTTCGGAGTACTGCCAAAGGTGGCTCTCGAGCCTCCGCATACACTAAAGCACTGGAAGTTGACCGTGATAAACCCAGACATACACTCAAGCTCCTTGCCAATAACAAGTGAAGTCTCCTTTCGGTGGAGGCTGGGAGTCCGTGCAGCAGAGGCAGTGAGTAAGTTACGATGGGGCGTATCCAGGCAACATGTAGGGCTAATAACGACTCTGTAGTACCACCCCATTTGGCCCCGCAGAGATGCCGGAGGATTCGAATGGCCTGATTCACTTTTCGTTCCAGGGACTGGACATGAGGCGACCATGTAAGACTCCGGTCTAAAATTACTCTCAAGAATTCATGAGTTTTAACCATTTGAATAGGCTGATTTTGCAGAATAATCTGGAAATTTCCAGGTCTTTTTAAGGTAAACGGAAGTATGGCTGTTTTAGCCAGACTCAGTGCCATACCTCTTTTTTTTTTAGAAAACGGTCTACATAATCCAATCCTTCTTGTATAGTTTGTTGCACATCCAAAAACGATGGACCAGACATCCATATACTTATTTCATCAGCATATACTGAACATCCGATGTTAGGTGGAAGATTATCCGGGAGCTGCGCCATGACTGCATTAAAGAGAGTAGGGCTTAGCACGCTGCCCTAAGGCATTCCTTGGTGTACGACATGTTCTGACGTTGGGCCCTCCTGCGTAACTACAAAAATTTTCCGGTGCTTCAGGAAGTTAGCGATCTAACGCAGTATCTTGCCCTTGAACCCCTGTAACGCCAGGCCTTCCAGAACGTGAGCGTGACTCACAGTGTCGTATGCTCGGTGGACATCAAGGAATACAGTGACAGTGATGTTTCCTTGCGTTCGTTGGTTTTCCACATCTGTGATCAAATCCAGAATGCAGTCCATTGTGCATCTACCTCTTCTGAAGCCGGCTATCTTTTCTGGTAGTAGTTTTTTCATGTCTTGCCACCGTAAAATTCGTTCATTGATCATTTTTTCTATCACTTTTAAAAAACAACTTGTCAAACTAACCGGCCTAAACGAGTCCAACTGCATAGGGCTCTTCCCTGGCTTTAGCAACGGTGCTACTTTTGATATCTTCCAACTTTCCGGAACTTTTTCTTCTTGCCAACTTTTATTATAGATGTCCATCAGGTGTAATTTTCCTTTTTTGCACAAATTAGCAAGAGCAGCGTATGTAACTCCATCTGTTCCTGGTGAACTTGTTCGTTTTACTGAAGACAGCACATATTGGAGCTCCTCTGGTGTGAAGCTGTCATCCAGATACAGGAAGAAAACTTCAAGCAACTGCTAATTCATCGAGCGCCGGGGATGTTACTCGTAGAAGGTTCAGACCTGCTACTTGCGTTCGAGTGGAGCTCGAAAACAGAGAAAGCGAGAAAGCTATACGAAAAGTCGGTTCAATTTTTTTATAAGGAAAGCATATTCGGTGACAACGCTGTATTGTTTTCTGATATTGGAATTTGGTTCCTGAATATTTGAATGTCCTTGCCTATTCACAACAAGAAAACTTTTGGACGAAAGGGTGCGCACTAACATCCTGTTTGTAGAAACTCTTGAGTAGAAACTCTTCTTGTAGTGACAATGACATTACTTTGTTAACTAACAGAGCAACTTTAAATAATTTTGGGAAGATGTTGCCAGCAATGTCATGCAAGAAAAAAGTTTAACGTGGTTTTCAGTGAAGCTGTTTTAAAAAATCGCAATGAGAAACAGTTTTCTCAAATGGAACCACGTTTTCGAAAACCGTTGGCCGGATAGGCCCTCCTCCCTGATGAAAGTTGTCTGGTGATTCACCACTAAAACATTACCTCTATAATTTGTTTGCAGCACTATACCCCTCTCCTCTCCTCGTCTTATATTTGGTGCCATGTTTTGATTCATTTCATGCCGTCTGTGTGCTTCAAATATGACCTTTTTATAATAGTGCCAAAATATTTGCCGGCCAACTGCATCTCAGCAATGTTAGGTGCCAAAAAGGCTCACGAATGTTTTTCATTGACCAATCCAGGGCACAGTGACCACTCCCTTTGATTTTTACCAACTTGATTAAAACAGCTAATCTGATTACACAACTTCTAACTAAGCTACGAAACATCCCTACTCTCCAAAAAACATAATATTTTGTCATTTTTGTTGCTTTTTAATATTTTATTTTGCAGAACAGCCTGGATGCGATAAACTAGACAATAATATGTCTGTACTCGGCCTCAGACAACGCCGACTAATGAACGCTCGAGAGAAGATAAAAAAATGGCAAGCCGGTTACGACCGAAAATGACTGGCCTGTGAGTCAAGTTACGTAATTATCATTTCGTGACACGCAGTTATTATTTTACTCTCGTGCCACGCTAAATTACATACGTTATTGTAACAGAGGCAGCACTTTCCATGATATCCAAAGGAAATGGATCATGGGTGGTTATGGGCTTTGGCAACTAATAGAAGTACATTACCGAGGTAACCACTATGCCATTATTTTTCGTTAGTTTTATGAAGTAGGGAAACATTTCATATATCGTTATTCGTAATTCAGGAAGAAGTAACACCTAAAACGCATTACGTCCACTCTGTCGATCCTCTGCCTGATGACAATAATGAGTTAAAGCTTGAGCCTTTTTGAATGAATTGGAAGCTTGTAGTGGCGCATTGGTTGCATAATTCAAACTATGTGATACCAGGTTGTTATTTGCTCTTCAAGCACGCTTCATTACTTGAGTTAACGTGGATTCTTCTATACACGAAGCTTTTATAGGGTCTTTTTGCGAAATAGTTTCATGCTTTGTGGTAGAAAACTGCCATGCAACCAAGATAGCTTTCATGGATATATGTTAATATTATTATTATTATTATTATTATTATTATTATTATTATTATTATTATTATTATTATTATTATTATTATTATTATTATTATTATTATTATTATTATTATTCGACGCGATAGCAGTTATAGACAATGAAGGTGACGCGCAACTACGGCGACCAAAAAAACGTCGTTTTGAATTCATAACAACCTTTGCTATAAAACGCATACGTGGCAGCAGTGTAGATGCATGGTGTGCACGGGACCACACCATTCTCTCGTTTATTTTCGCATTTTGCCACTGCGCCGCGCCACATGTGCGATACGAGGCTACCCTTTCACGTACTGGCGTGCCCTCTTTCATGAAAAGGACGGCTGTTCATCTGCGAAGTGCCCATTACACTCTGACTCTTACTTTTCGAATCGCTCAAGCAGGCTCTAAACTAAGGCAAAGGCAACACACTCGCCTATCCACCTGCCCACTTCGTTGATGCCTTTGCTGCTAAAGATGATCATGAATTATATCTGCGTTCTTTGTAATAAGCGGGTTTTTAAAACCATTGGTTTTTCAAAAAATCACAAATGTTAACATCTCGCGTGATTTTACGCTTCTGACACGCAACATTACATGTGCTAAGCAGACTCCTCGCTCTTCCGTGACGAGTGCTTTTTTTTTTCAGAAGCAGTACTAAGCAGCTAGACACACAGCAAAAGCAAAAACAAATGGCGTGACTCTGTGGTAGGGCCCCTGCTTTCCCTGCAGAAGGCCTGCGTTCGACACCTAATCAAACAGATTTTTTACTATTGATTTATTTGAATCTGTCTAAAGTAATCGCTCAAGCACAAAACTGATTTGTTGCTTACAACCAACAATGCGGACACGGATACTATTTCTTTGTAAAGCAAGCTCTTTGAAGCAATCGAGGTAAAACTGAGAACTATGACTGATGACTGACACAAAAAAAAATTTCTTAAACCCCAGGCTAAATCAGTAGAACGAATGAAATCGAAGCTTGTAGTGTGTTCTTTCTTTGTTTCTTTCTTTATATCGAAATGCGCAATGTTTCCTTCTGTTTCCTTTCTGCACCCCTGGAAGTGGAACTTCACCTGCGTGCTTATCAACCGAACACACTTGTCGCTACAGGCAACGAAGATCTTCGTGCGTTCTTATCAGCGCGACATTGAAATGTGACAACGGCAAATGATAGAACGCTTCGATATACGATGAGATTGCCATGTCAGAAAGGACTGATCTCCGAGAGCCCGTGATCTATGAACTTTTATTTATTTATTTATTTATTTATTTATTTATTTATTTATTTTATTTATTTATTTATAATGTTAGCCAAAGGCCGATACAGTGTGGAGTACTGAAATACTCTTCACCCATTGGTCAAAGACACAAGTACTATACGGTGAAATCCAGACAGACAATGCATCTCACAGCTTTAAATCGATGAGTAGGAGGCAGCGCATACGAATATGCGGGTGACCGACGCACTTTCAAGGGCTGCATTTCTGTACACTCAGCAGGGTTTTCATGCGCCACCGCTGTCTCCTCGGCTTTATTTAATATGCAGCTTAGTCTGCACTGACGACAAAAGACGCCGCAAACTCAGGTTCTGCATACTCCGAGAGCTCCAAATGAGTAGAGTCCTTCCTGCGTGCACGCGCCGCGCCGAACCAGCGCAAACTCGCATCCCACCGATATAACTTACTAATGCATCCCAGCAACACCAAACTCTCCTAGTGCCTGACGAAAACTCACTTCTGTAATCTTCGATGAGAAATACCATGCAGCGCGGCGAAAAGTACTACTGCCTCCTGCTAATCAGAGTTGACACAAATGTGTCACATCCGTTTTGTTTCGTTATCTTTGTTCTGTCGCTCATATATGTACCTAATGGTATAGTCATATCCTCGAGCAGTGTGGAGCCGCTTAAGACATTAGGGCGAACTGCTCACTAGCTAACGCGTCCGGTGGATATGAGTGGAACCTTGTAATGCTGCACATTTCATGGTATATATTTGCTTCTTGTGAATGCTTCCTCCAAAAATAAAAGACAAAAAACATAACACTGCCTATTCTTCGTAAACAACGCCAGCGTGTATGCTTCCTATAAGCCAACAAGGAGCCTCTTGTACTTTTCTCCACAGAATAGGTTCCCTGTAGTCCGCCTAAATAGGACATATGTAGGATAAACAATTAACGCAGCGCACAATAACGGCTACAAAGCAATCCTACCTAATTCCCCAACCAAAGAGCTTGTCTCAATGTTTATTTTATAAGCTGCAAGTCCTTGCCTTGAATAATTTAACGAAGCGGATGAAGTAGGGCCCTGTTTACACTCGACTTATTCCAAAACAAGGAGGAGGCGTAACAGATGGAACGCCAGGTTGCTTGCGAATTCTTAGATCTTCTGGCGACACTTTGTGGAGGAAAGGAAGTTTTATAATAGAGGATGCTAGAAGGGGAGACTGCTAAAACTGTACATCCCTTGCGCCCAGTTGCTCGAGAATAGGCCAATCGAGGATCTGTCGATCGATCTTTGAACTCTCCAATGAAGGAATGAATCAGAAGTAAACGGTGTTCTATAAAAAGTTGGCAAATAATAGTGAAGCCCATTCTATTCTAATAGTTCCCAAATTTCTGACCAACATTTGCTTATTATAGCGTATGGTGGCGCACACTGGCCGAAACGATGAACACGAAAGAAAAGAACCTACACCACACTTAAGTACGTCCACTTGCGTATCTGTCAGCACTTGAGGGTCCTTTTGTTTCGTGTATATCCTCTCAACTGGTGTGCGTTACAATACGCTATAACGATCAACACACTAACTCTCTTCTACGTCTTAAGCAAAAATTGGTCCTATCGCATATTCATGGATCGTTAAGGTGACCTTCTATACTAAAGAAACGAAAAACGCACACACTAAATAAAAACACACCAGCGGAATTTTCATCGATGACCCTATACAGCACATCTCGCAAGCAATGACAGGCGCTCGCTACGAAATCTTGCGAATATATCCTATCTTAATTTGCATTGTACGCAAGCTCTGTGCGTGCGCGAAGCCATCAGGATAGCGCTGCCGCTTGGTTCATATGTGTGTACCCATATAGGTCACGCCTCAGAATAACCGTATCGCCCCTGTGTTTGTATATACTTACACACCAGACTCTCTCATGCTATATGCATGTTTGCTTATACTCCTATTTGTTTTATTACACTATTCCCTGCTTAAGTAGCATGGTGCTCTGAACGTGTGCTTTTTCAGTGTAAGTGCTCGCGAAGTCTGTGAACCATTGAACTAAGGAAAAAAGCACGGAAGCATTTATATACACACAAACGCGCACACACACACACACACATCACACACACACACACACACACACACACACACACGCGCGCACACACACATGCGCACACACTCCGACGCGCGCGTGCACGTACGCACAAAAACAGGGTGTGAAAATAGGATAAATAGAGGTCTAGCGAAGTGATACGGCAACAGCGAACGTGCAATGCATGTAATCGAGAAGGCAGGGCTAGAGAGACGTGTGCTTGCGTTTGCGTGGCATCGCGCGTGCAGGTTCGCGTCTACTAAAGAGAGCGATTCAGCGGCACGATATATCGCTGGAAAGAGAAAGCAGAGAGACAACATGCCACATCAGAAAACAAAAAAAAAACGACAACAGCATCAGCGAAAGACGACAGCGATACCTGCGTGCCACCAGACGAGAGAGACGAACGGCTGTGCTTTTTGGCAGCGTGCATCTGCGCCATTACGAAAGGCGAATCACGTCAATGTTTGCCTGCTGCCACGCTCGCGTGCACGCCGGGTGCACGGAAGAAGCTGCATCAGTCGAATGTTCCGCCGCGCTGCTCCACTATTTCGCATCGTTCCGCCTCGACAGACACCTTCAGCTTCAAACGGCGTCGGCTCCAGAGCAACGGTGGCAGGGGACGTAGAAGGGAAACTGCGAAACACGGGACGCGTATGCGACTACTTAAGAGAAGAGACGCGACTGCATTGCGCGCATCTGAGAACAATTTTTCGAGGGCAGAAGGGACATCAGTGAAGCTTTGCATTGCTCTATCGCTGCCAGCTGCACGGGGAGCGTTTTGGTTTATGTAGAACTGACTTACGCTTTAAACGGCAGAGCTCTAAGCTCTTGCTTGCGATGGGTTGTGCAAAAAAAAAAACAAACAAAAAAAGAGTGCCAGTACGCACTCTTGTTGCCCTCTTCAATTGATGCTTCACTAAGACATCACTTACACCGGCTTGTTTGGCATGGAATGAGTGTGTTAAAAGTCACGTAAAATCGCATAATGGCTAGACATGAAGCAATAATCACGTAAGATCAAGTAAGAACTAACCGCGGCACTAAAAATTCACTTAACAAAACGCAACAACTTGCACTGTTTCATGGTGTTGTGCCTATGAAGGCGAGAAAGAGAAAGAAAGACAGAAAGAGAGGGAGAGTGAGAAAAAGTTTGGTGACAGAAGTTCAACTAGTCTTTTCTATGCGTTAATGGGCACTCTCTTTGCTGATGTGGGTATATCCAAGCTTAAGTGGCTATCTCGTGGTTTGGCTTGTATAGCAGACTTATGCCGCCCAGCTCCGCTGTTTCTTCACGCTTGGCACTACCAGATTGAAGCTACCCTAGATTTTTGTAAAGCCAAGTTTCTGAAGAAGTTATTCACAGTATACAAAGGATGACGGATTCAGAAGATCTCTTTCATGTTGAAATTGCTAGTGATGAATGCAAATTTACGCAAAGTACTTCAAATAGGAGATCCTTTCGGCGAGCGTTGATTTCCAGTTTTATTTTTTCTTCGGGGTGCAGGATATTGTACGCATGCTTTTCTCAAAGCCCTCTTTCAGGCGGAATCGATCCTTGGTTTTAATGGCCAACTTGCAGCCGTAATCAGCTTTAAAACCACCGTCAAGCACAGTGGCAGCACCAGCATGCATGAAGTTAAGAGAATGGTCTCCGAAGGCAATATGCGAAAGCTGCTCTCACTCCACTTTTGTGTCGCAAGCACGCCTAATCTTTTTTCGAAGGAGTCACAACAATGAGCTCTTCCAGAGATTGCACGGAAAAAAAGTGAAGGATGAAAGAAAATCGAAGAAGTGAGAGAACGGTAAGTGAGAAATAGGAAGAAAAGTCGAGGATAAAGGAGGTTGTCCTCGAATGCTGAAGGACTTCGAAGCTGTCTTGATAAATGATCGGCCAGAATAGATAGGTCGGCACAACACCCTGCAGGGAAAAAGGAGAAAAGAGCGAAGACAACGTAAAAGACATAACAAAGTTCACGTGTGAAGAATGAGAAATAAATAAAACACGTATAACGCAAAAACAAAATATCCTTTATTTTGCAAGGCGACGTTTAGAATTCGAATGCTGAAGAGTAAAAAAAGCAAAAAAGCAGATGCTACGAGGGAACGAAGGAGCTTGGAGCAAATTGAGCTTGGGCAGAAAAAAAGGCTCCGAACAGAGTCTCACTCGGTGCGAGTAAACATGCACTGGGTAGATATGAAAACAGTGGAGCCGCGGGGCAGAAGAAACATTTCTTAGGAAAACGACACCCTTACCTCCTTTCTTTTAGCTTTCTCGGCATCCTCTCCTCGACACATCTCTCTTCCCTGGTATGGCGAATAAAGCTGCTGTCACGCTGTTTCTTCTCAACATTTTTTTTTTTATGTATAGAGTGAGAGAAGCTGTTTGCTGACCAATGTATGAGCAAAAGTGAAGGACCCTGACCATGGTACGGCAGCGAAAACAATCTTCCAGCACACGCTCGACTTTTCGATGGCAAAGCCTACGCTGGGCGTTGTTGACCTGCCTTTGTAGACGGAACGCGAGAAGATAGGGCGCGGATAAATAACCCCTAAGGCCATCGTCCCGCTGGAAACCACAATAAGTTCGGCATTGCGTCCTAACCTCATTTATTGGTCACCCCGAGAGCCTTCCATGACGCACGACTTCGTGGCAGCTGGATTTATTAAATGCGTGAGCATTCCCGTTCCAACTCGATGAGAAAACGGTGCATTTTTTCATCCCCTTGTCGTGTGAGACTACCACAGCCACAGAGAAATATATGAATAAAACAAGACAAATTTTATTAACTCAACCGGGTGTGAACCCAATGCCCAAAGGTTCTAAGGAAGGTGTTTTAACCACTGACCTACGTACAAACACTCGTTGATTATCAATATGTTTCTAATGTATAACAGTTTTGGGAAAACGGGTTCCTAATAAAAAGTTAGTGACAGTTGACGCGTGTGGCTTGCTTTATTTACAGCATAGCAATAAACAAGCGGCTTTGTAGGCCTCGTTATTTGTTGTGGGACACCTCATGTATCTTTAGGTATGTTATTTAACACTGTTGTATTGCCGCGCTTGTCAAGTGGTAAAACGACTAATCGTCCCACGATTCAAGGTTACACCAAGCTATTTAGCAAAGGCTCAAAACTGCATTTCCCAAATCTGGATTCTAAATAGTTCTACCACAGCTAGGCAGGTCATGCACATGACAAAATAATAGCCTCACTGTTACTGCTACCCTGGTTCGTTGAACATTGCTGCATATAATAATAACTAGACGGATGAACTACCTGATGCTTACCTGATGCTCATAAGGTGGACCATCAATTATAACTTCCCAATTCCGTTACATGGGACATTTTTCATACATTGAAGCCTAAATCGAAATCGCCACGTAAGAAAATATGATGCAAGAGCGCTGAGCAAATGTGAATGAATAGTTCCTGCAACAAGAAAAAAAATCGCATCTTCCCAAAGGGAACCCTGATGTGATGCGAAGCAGCAGCGTTGCGCACGGACACGATCAGCGTTTTTGACTCGCGTCTTGTCATGTCGTTTGTCTTTCGCGACGGACGCTTGCGCTAGGTTTCCGTGGCTCACACCTCGTCGGTGTTTCCGGCGCGACGTCGCCATTCGCGAACGCGATCGGCTTCGCTAACTCTCGCATCGCCGACCAAGGCAGGATTAGCCCAGATCGCTTCGGCGCGTGTTTCGGCGGGCGAAGGAGCTTCGCTTTCCGGCATCCTCTCCATGGCGGATAAATGAGCCGAAAGAGTGTTCACTCGATGTAGCTCAAACGTTGCGAACAGTGAAGAGGGTGAAGCGTGAGAGAGGTGACACGTGGCAAGCGCGCGGCACGCGAGGGAGAGAGTGACGTCCCCGCGCACTGTGAGGGAAGGCGTGACCAACTTGGCACCGCTCTAACACCTGCGGTGAGGTTTGCGTAGTGCGGCGTATTGGCACGAAGACACGGACGGACAGCGTTACACAGGCTAGCCAAAGAGCTGCTTTGCATCTAAAACTGAACACCCGAGCTGACCATTCTGAAAGCACAAGAACGTGAAGGGAAAACCGCATTGCAGAACAATGTGCATGCATGCACCCACCCCCCCCCCCCCCCCCCACACACACACACACATTATACAAATATATATATAAATGCAAAGTAAGAAAAAACGAACAAGACGTCCGAGTTCTTTCTTCGCATATTCTGCCTTTTTCTTACCCTTTTTTATCACACTTTTCAACGCTAATGCTGCGAATCCGAACCTGTTCAAAGGATAAAATCTCGGCATCGCAACGCCTAAATAAACGATTCGATTGTGCAAGCGTATCAGACCATGTAATGTCATGAGAACAAATATTTGTAAAAGCTGCAACATATGAAAACTGATAAAACATACAATATAGCAGTAGGCAAACAGAGAAAGGATTGAAACATTCGTCCTTTAGTCGAGGCTTCATTCTGAGGCGATTCGGTTGAGCGGGAAAATGCTTGCGCACACGAACGCATCTTGAGAAGAAGCTCGTAGCAGCTGCTGCTTCCGCTTTTGCAAATTGTGCACTCAGCACAAGGTTGAAGGATCACAAGAAACGAGCGCATAAAAACACAGCAGGTCAGTGTGAGTGTGTGTAAAGGAGATGGTGATGATGGAGAGTATAGAAGGTGTAAGTGCATGCGGAGCATGCTTCGTACTGTTTATGTTTGAATTCAACTATCACTCGTTTGAAATTCAGTGAGATATGTCGAAGTATTTTGAAATTTTAGGCTGAAAAAAATGAAACTGTCCCAGCCTTCACACTCCAGGTTTGCGTAACGGCTTTTTCTTTCTCTTTTTTTCCCCCGTTCGGCGATGAAATGCGGCGATGAATGGGAAGATTTCGGAAGGGTTGAGAAAAAGAAACAAACATACCGGCAGAAAATTCTTAGGAATAAGCCGGAAACGGCATCAGAAAATGTCGCTCTCACACAAAGGCGTAAGCTGCTTCTTGTAAGAAATGCCGATGAGGCGGAACGGGGCATCGGTAATTCGTTTTCCGTAATCGCATTTTAATAGCACTCGCTCCATCTCCAGAAATGAGTTAGGGCTCCTCGCTACATTTTGCGATAAAGACATGAAAGGCGGAGAGGAAGATAAGGCAATGTGCCCCATCACAACCTTTTTTTCCCTACTCCAACCGTGGAAATGCTTGACAACGTTTACTTTGATCAAGAATGGTTTCAGGCCGAAAAAAAGACAGCAGAAATCTCTTTTCAGACGGAGTTGGGCGAATCAAACGGCAGCAGTTTTTTTTTTATTGGTCAAGCGTCTTACTGAGATAGGCGGCCGTCGAAAACGTGAGTTCCAATCCGCTTGCATTTCGAGATGTGCTGAGCAGGTGCCATTTCTACGGCTTGTGCTGACCGAGTGTAACGACTGTTCTTTGGGGAACACGCTCCGATCGTAGCCTCGAAATAAATATATTGCGCAGAAGCGAAAAGTTTTTAATAGGCATGTATCTGTATAAAGTGAGTTTTGGAATGTACAATAAGTTACCATGAAATGTAAGTTATAATCGCGGCTATTTCAAGCTCGCACACACAAGTTTTGTGCCCATGCAAAATACTGATAAAGGGTGGGGCGTTCGCACCCACTCCCGTACAATCCATGCTTTAGCCCTATATAAACGCCACGATCATATTTCTGGACATGTGATATAATGTTACAAAGGGCCTCCGGAATTGTGATGACAGCAGAGAGAAGGCCAAGTTGCGTACCTCGTGCGGCCACTGTACGGTGCACAGGTAGGCAGCTTCCTCTAAAGTAAATATGTGCCTCTGACTTTGTAATGCTGCTAAAAGCAGCCTATATGCACTTGAGTCTTGTTGCGTTCTTTTTGCTTTACGGCAGAGAAACGTCAGACACCTTCCGTTTTACGGGCGCTCGCACTTTCGCTATAATCATGGATTTTTGAAGAGGTTTTCAGGCTTCTCGCAAAGCCTCCTACATTGCACACTGTGTTGTAGTTTTCGTCTAAGCGTAGGCCACTGCATAGAAGCCCTGTGGTGACACGCTCTGCTGCGGCTGGCATAATCTGAGAATGGATTATACAGCCAGACTAAGGTCAGTCGAGTGGCTACCGCGTCTCTATAGGCTGGTGCAGTAGCACAAACTTCTTTGTCTTGGTACTGAAGCCCGTCTTACGCTCGTGAAATGGTTCTTATGATGCAGCATGTAGCCGTGGTCAAGACAGGGGTTTAGTTTTACGTGAAAAAAATCAAAATAACGCTGAAGATTTAAAAGTGGTGGTTGTGTCATTTTTTGCTTAAATCCTGCCAAAATACTCGTATACCTTGTGTGCATGACCTGCGATATAAGCAGCTTGAACGGCCATAAAGGGGAAGCGCGAATTCTCGTGCTTCTCCTTTATAGCAAGCACAGTCGCCTTCTGTAAAGTAAGCGTATTAGTTCACACGTTGCAAGAGCCATTATTGTAATATGGGTAGGTTGGCAAATACGGCATACGTTGAGATCTTTTGCATACAGGAAATACCAGACAGCAAAGGAAAGTTTTTGCATTAATATATTTCATAATATGAATGCACAGAGTGGTGCTTGCAAGAGGCTTGTAACCACGTCGTGTGAATATCAGGCCTGAATATTCTAAGGCACAGTCCCTGTTTACACTGTTATAAAAGCACTATAGCATCGGTTGATTGATTTGTGGGATGTAACGTCCCAAAACCACCATATGATTATGAGAGACGCCATAGTGGAGGGCTCCGGAAATTTTGACCACCTGGGGTTCTTTAACGTGCGCCCAAATCTGAGCACACGGGCCTACGACATTTCCGCCTCCATCGGAAATGCAGCCGCCGCAGCCGGGATTTGAACCCGAGAGCTGCGGGTCAGCAGCCGAGTACCTTAGCCACTAGACCACCGCGGCAGGGCGCACTATAGCATCGGACTCATTCCAATAGGACGCTTAACATGGTTGGAGACGGGCAAGGGAGTCGGAAAAAAATAGTGAAGATGTTGCAGCAGTACGGCGAGACACAGAAGCTGCTAAGGCGGCACAGCCGGCTCCCACAAGCAGAACAACCCGATTATCATCGAGAACCACAACACGAATACGGTTTCACTTGTGGTTCGTCCCAATATAAATGTTTCCTGTCCACAATTTTTTATGAACTCATGGCAGCAATTCAACTAACAAAATCTTGAACAGATCAAGACGGCATGTGCAGGTTTAGTATTAAGACCTGGTTTCAAAGGAGTTCTCTGAGACCACGCACCTATTAGTAAATAAAATATAGTAATGTTTCGGTACAAACATCTTCATGTTGTCACATGGCTATGCCATTCATATCCTCGTTTACAATAGCTATCTATAAGTAGGAGTGAGACCCCTCTATCAAAAGAGCGAAAGAAAATTTTTTACTCACAGATACGGCTCTGAATTTGATCGGGTTGGTGACGTCATTAGTGATTTTCTTGTAATCCAACGACGACTGTTATAAAGGAGGCATCAATACCTCAAGTATTTCCTATCCTACGCACTTGAAGGTTCAATCAACACAGAGACACAAGTAGGGAAGAGAAACTCCGCAGAATTGCGTCCAATATTGTATTTACAGATAGTCTACTACGGGCACTCGAACGTTCATCCCCGCACGCTGTCATGCATGACGTCTGCTAACGAAGCACTGCTTGCTGAACGGCGGCTTGCAACACAAGTACTAGGGTCCTAAATGAATGCGATCTGTGTAATTTTGAACAAAGAGAACACATTTGCACAAAGTGGCATACATGGTCTGCACTACGGTGTAGGAAAAATTTAGGTGTGAACATGCTCCGTTCGCCCCGTCGAAGAGCGTGCCCAGGTAATGTTCGACTTTAGTACATGCACCAGGCCGCCGCTGCGTTGGAAGGGGGGGGGGGGGGGCGCTGCTACAAGGGGGCCAATAGGAGGAAAGAACCGAACATTATCCGGACGCGCCGTTGGGCGAAGTGTCCACCCCTAAATTACTTGTTTACAGCGTGGCCTGGACTCATTCAGTTGAGTGCGTAAATTATCAAATACAAGATGGTTGATCTCTGCTTGATAACAATATGTACATCATGAAGTAAAAGTTGTTCTCACCGAAGTACCTGAATGTTTCCTGTACATTTACGTAAAATGTTTGCAGAATATGTATTGGGGCTGGGCACTCATAACCGTTTATATTAATGAACCCACGCTGAAGTTTGGGCCTACATCTCCATCTTGATGGCTAACATTCATCAGCAAGAATTAAACGAACCCATGTGGGACCTAGTATGTGCGTCGATGAGCGTAATCAAAGAAGGCTGCGTGTGAGCTAGAAAAAAGTTGCGGACTGCACGCAGAAGCCATACGCTATAAGGTTGCCATCTCGCAGCCCTTACTGTTATTGAAAGAGAAGAAAAAACATCAGAAAGGTAGCGAGGTTACCTATACTAAGTCCAGTTTGCTACAATACACGGGGTAGAGGAGATTGAACACAGTGGTATGACTAGAGGGGATTGATGCGCTTTGTGTCACGCCTGTTGCTCAGCCGCGTTTTTCCTCGCGGGGACCGTAGGCGGAGAACGCGGTGTTACCGTATGGCAAGGAAGGTGCGTGTCGTGGACGTATTTTTGGCGACGCGAGACCAACGGTTCGGCTAAGGTCACCACTTCGCAATGTGCTGAGGCATTGACAAAATCACTTCTACTGTTTGAAATGTGCCGAATGGAATAGACGCGTAGCACCGACGCGTTGCAGGATTGTGGTGACTAACTATAGTCATGACAAACTACCTCACTTTACCACTTTCGAAGGACGACATTACCCCGCCGATAAAGAGCACTGTCAGCGCGAAATGTGATGCAAAATCCGTGTTTGTAACGACTCCAGAGTGTGTGTCCGGGGCAGGATGGATAACGGTCCCACCACCTGGTGTCGCAAAATGAGTAGTCGTGGATGCGACTCCCATTGATTAAACTTTGTTTTAAGACGATAGACTTTCTTCGAATAATTCAACGCAGATATTTAGGTCTGTCTGTCAGTCTGTAACATGATTCAGCCGACGGGCCGAAGTTTACGTACTTGCTGAACTCCCAGCTATCTTCAACTGTTGGCTGCGTTCATATGTATACTTATGAACATTGTCAATCAAAAAGCAAATAATACGCACATCTGAGGAGCAAAATCAGTACGAAAGGATTAGGTGATGTGTTGCTTTCTTAGAAAATACATAGACACGTAATTCTTAAGATGCTGGTGTGTTTTACGCTGTGCGCTGAGAATGCGTCGCTATGCACAAAAAAGCGCTCTTCTGACGATGCGGTGATGCCAACTGGCAGTGACCCTGGGTTCTGCACAAGCTCTTGTTTTCCGACAGCACTGCCAGATGGCCTCCATAGCTCATGCAGCACCTCCTCTATTTAATCAATGCCAGCCAGATGAGGCAAGTTCAACATAGAGGAGACACTGTGCGAAGCAAGACAAAAGATAAATGGCTGCTCGACCAGCAGAAGGCTATCGTCTTTCTACGACATCTGCAGCAAAGCACCAAGATACACAGCCAATCTTCTCTTTATCATCTTGTGTGTCTTTTTTTTTTGATGTCATATCCGTGACATAAATACGACAATGCTGTGTTGGTGGAAACCGGAATAATACATTTTCGTTTGCAAAATAAAATTGTTTTTTTACAGGAAATAAAAATTTGCGTGACCGGATGAAGCGCCGCCGTCTAACAAAAAAAAAAAGGTAATCGTTCAAATACATTCTGGATATATCTTGAGCATGAAGCATTTGGGACAATTTCGCACGGTTGTTTTCGTTTCCTTTAAATTATGTCCCATTTGTCCTCCCCCATTGCAACTCAATAAACAATTGTATCGGGCCAGTTGGTAAGGATCCATCTTGCTAGGAAGCGCAGCCACTATTACAACGAACACGCTTGTGTTGTGTGTTCGTTGTAATAGTGGCTGCGCTTCCTAGCAAGATGGACCCCCATTGCAGGATAGAAAACCTAATCTCGTGATCTCATTCCCTCACTCTCTCCCCATATATTTCCAGTAGCTGTGCCAAGGCATGCACAAAGCTTCCATAAGCTTTAGATGAGCCATTACCTGTAAAAGGCTGCTCTTCAACACTGTTGAGCTCCTCAATTCCCGTGAAATGGCAATACGCCATAAAACCGCGACACGACGCCTTAAGCAAACGACACCATATTGCTCAACAATGGCTGATCGAAGACAAAGTAAGTGACTTGGGGGTCGAAAATCAGCGGTCATCGGAGGGCAGCAATGGGGATTACGGAACTAAAAGCTGTTAGAATACACCTGTGTACGAAAAAAAAGGCCCTCTCAACACATACGGCTTCGATCTGGGCTGAAGTAAGAGCGACGGAGCAAGGAAATACAAAGAGGTCGTGACGGCGGATCACATTCATTGATTGCGTCAGTTTAGCAGCACCATTCCCACAACGAAGTCCGAACGCGACGACGAGACCGAAGAAAAAAAGGCTGGCTGTGATTGCTGAAAGAGGTAGAGGTCTTTTACGACGAGCAACGCTCTGTCGCAAACCCGAGCTGCAGTTGTAAGGAACGAGCACGGCCCCCTTTTGTGAGAGTGTGTGGAGTCGTACGTCTTCAGGGCGGAGGCTGAGAATCTTGATAAAACACAAGTATAGGACGAGGGGAAATAACAAAAAAAAAACGAATGTGGGGCCATTTTCGAGCAGACTAGACGATCTCTTTTAGTCTCGCTGGATACGTAACGTGAAAGAACCATCTTCATATATTTTTTTTCTCCCTGTACGAGAAGAGCAGAGTGAAAAGGAACGGCACTCCCCCTTATTGGATATTATGTTAGGTGGCGTGGCCAGCGAGAAGTTACGACTCCGAGAGGAACCGGCGACACCAGCCATGATCTCTGGCGAGCACTTTGCATAAAAATTCTGGCGCCGTGTAGCCGCGTCTGACTGCGTGTACTGTGTTTTTCCTGTGCATGATATATAGGTAACGTCTGTCGGCTGTCACAAAAACCAACTCGCGCTTTTCTTTCACTTTAGGTATAGTTTTTTTTTTTTCAAGTGCACGTGGTGGGCACATGAATAACGAAGGTGTCAAGTTCTTCGGGCTACCTATTCTTTCTGCTCCTTTCTGCTCTTTTACTTCTTTCATTGTTGTTTCAAAACCACAGCTAAAATATTCAGAACTGGCATAAGTGCTGCCGTAATTGCGTCGCCTATTCAGCAAAAACGTACAGTAACGCCATGAACTGTTTTTGATTGATGCCAATTGAGAATAACACAGCATAAGTGGTTTAAAAGACATGCGGCTTTATGTCTGTATCGCTTCCGCTACAGTTGTGGGCGCAGCCATATTTACTATGCACACATCTCTTATGAACAGGTGAGCATTACTGGCTGAGTTATCCAGCTGAATGCGTCACTGTGAACATGAGCACGTACATATACTGAATCTTGTGAGATATACTTTAGTAACTACATGGATACTTTCGTGACCAATTGTTCGCTCTTCAGGGAGCCCGATGTGATACCCAGATACTCTGTGACATGCACTGAATGGTGGAACGTTTTAATGACTACTATAATGTTCGACTTTTCAAAACTCTTCGTAATTAGCAGTTAGCGCTAAAAAACACCGAAGAGGCTCCCGTTCAAACTATACAAACGGATGTATAGCCATGTCAGAAGTAATTGTCAAGCAGCTCTTATGCGCATCATTATCAAGAGAGAGTAACAATTCTCATATCACTTATGTGAATGAAATGCAAGAGCGAATATCAACAACTATTGTGTGAAGCATCACTCGACATTTTTAGGGTCTTAGTCGTCGCGCACATTGCTATGGGAGACTATGCTGTGTACTAATTCGCTGAGCCAATTTAGATTGAATAGGTCACGTTTTACTTGCTTCGTAGTATTGGGCGCAGCCTGATTTCTAGAACAGGTTATGCATGCTTGTAATGTTGCGCCTACTCATTTTCCTAACAAGATACGCTAATAGAATGTGCCTCGTTATTTGCACACGTCAAAAATCATCTTATTCTCCTGTCTTCTTATAAGATCCTACGCTGTCTTAAAGAGAAGTGTACAGCCGATTTTCATTCTTCCGAGTGTTTCATATGAAGATGGAAAGAAAATTCAAATGCCCATCTTGAAAATAAGGCTTCAAAGTTAAAAACAGGTATATTTGAGGACTGAAACCAAGGCCCTTGATTGCTGTAGCATTGCGCTCTCTCATACCTATGTGGATCCTTTTTACAGTAAATATGGTCCTGTAAAAGTAAACAAAGTAGCAGCTTGCTACCGAGTGATCTTTATTTCTGAAAGAAAGATACCTTGAAATCACAAAGAACCGCTAGCCAAAAAAACTAATTCAGACTTTTTACATTACTAAACGAGAAAAAAAATATATCGCTTAAGCGTCGGTTGTTCTTAGCGACTGTGATTTGTTTTTGGCGGGAGGGGGGGGGGGAGTAGAAGAAGGTTAACCACAAAATGTTATAGTCTTGTATCAATCAAAAGAGAGAGAGAAACAAGAGAAAAAAAAGGCAGACATGTTAACCAGATGCTCGGATTCTGTATGTCATCCTGCACTAGGGTTGAGGAATAGAAATTGTACGAGAGCGATAAAAAAATGGCAGCATATCCACAGAATGGATGATGGAGAGTGGGGCGAAGCATCCGTCCGTGTATTCGTTCTTGCTTCCGTCCGTCCGTGCGTCCCTCCATGCGTCCACCAATGCGTCCATCCGTCCATCCGTGCGTGCGTCTGTACGTGCGTCCGCACGTCCATCCATGCGTCCGTCCATGCGCTCGTCCATGCATCCACCCTGCGTCCGCCCATGCGTCCATTCGTTCGTGCAGCCATCCGTGCGTCCGTCCATGCATCTGTCTGTGTGTCCGTTAGTCCATCTAGTCAACACTCCAAGTGCAACAATCTCGCATCTCTTCATTATATATTCTGCATATAGAAGCACCGCCATCCAGCAAACATTCCAAGGACTAAACGAGAGGTGGCACACGCACACTTTCTTACGGGTGGCGCTTCGTGTCTACTTCTTACCTTTAACCACCTCGAGTTCATGGTATATACTAGTTGACTGTATTCATGGCACTGCAGCTCAACGCTCGCTAAACGTTTCTGAAACAAAGGAGGTTACGTCCAGCAAGTATAACGTAGCAACCTTTTCTTGTCAGATACTGCTCAATGTACATGCCAATGGCTGCTAATGGGGAATGAGAGACAGAAGAATTTGGCTTTTAGTTAACGCGAACGCTGCGATTTATTTATTGTTCAACAACGCACAGGAGAAATCTCCCACCGGCACCCCCTTGGAGGTCAAAGCGTAAGACATGTTGCGTACTACGAGGGACGAACGGGTGCCGCTTTGAGGAGCTTCGCCCCTAAAAATTAATGAGAACAAAACACGGACACACACGCACCTACAAAATCAATGGAGTCATTCAGACAGATCAGTACGCCAAAAACCCCAGTAGCGCTTGTACGGCCTTCTTATGTGATGATGAGTCAGGACGATGGTGCAGTATACTTTACTCTGGCAGAGGCTGGTTATCTAACTCGTTGAGTATATGTTAAAGATGTTGTCCTTGCATGCTGTATTCTGGGCAGTCACACAGGACGTATCTAGTTGTCTCTTCATCCCCGCAGTGTGCACAGGCGGCGGTGTCGGCCACTTCTATGCGGCACGTGCACGCACGGGTAAACGCGAAAGCCAACCATAGTCCTCAATAAGTGAAAATCACTGTTACACGTTGTACGCTGGTGGGTATCGATATTAACCGTGTTTTTGTTGTTTTCTTGTTCTTGTTTTTGTTGTAGTTGTTTCGGAATAAGCGAGTCGCAAGTACAGCCGCTGTCATGTCAACACATATAAATACATTGTCACCAACACAACTCCCCCAAATATACACTTTACAAAACCACAAAGTGGAGCCATTCTTTGTAGGTACAGCGGATAACACACTCAGGTATATATAAAAATGACTGCTCATATATTCTATGTAAAATGACACAATTAGATTTATACCGCAGAAATACTTCCTGCAAGGCTAGCCTGCAATGACCCTTCCTTTCACGTACGTTGATGTTGCTCCCATACCTCTCTTCTTTCGCTCTCAAATCATTAAAATATCCTAAAATATGCCTGACGAATCACGGGCGAACGTCGACTGCTGTTCAGACTTTTTCCTCCCATGAAATCAAGGAAGAACGGTGGGCCGTATAATTAAATAACGCAACCGCAAACTTATTAGCGCCATCTAATGACGCACTTCAAGAGCTATCAGCTTCCGTTTATGAAAAAGAACATTCGCTGCTTATGAGTGCATGAAAGTTAATTCAAACTTCCTGTCGAGAACGATAGGACAAAAAAGTCTAACTATGAGCTGTTCATATAGCGACGGTGCAATGACGTGTACTAGTCAGGCTACAGATCTTCACTAAACTTTGGATATTATAATTTTATGTCTGCATTGTCCCTGCAATTGGAGTATTATTATTGTGGCACAGCTTGACACAGGTAAAGGCGATGCCTTCTTCGTTCTCTTGTTAGATGTAGCTGTTCTGCTCTATTTGTTTTGCTGTGGAGAGGTTGATAGCACAGCAGTGACCACATAACGTTCTCGAATCGAGAGGGCATTTGAGCTTTACTTCCATTACCACATGGACATCTGGAATTTTGCTTCTAATTGCTTTTAACACGATTGATTAGCATACGGTCAGATTAATATGTGCCGCGAATAGCATTTGAAGGTGTTATGTAATTAATTCCCCTGCTCATCCGTTCCTTTTGAGAACTAAGGTGAGGCCTTGACGAGGCCTGTGAAAGCAATGCACTCAAAAAAGAAGGAAGAAACACGCATTCTCAACTTTCTGCTTTGAGCTTTGGGACGAAATTTCAAAGCATGACTAGCTTGATGATTTTATACTTCACCCGTATATATATATATATATATATATATATATATATATATATATATGAGCTTCAATTCTTTCTTCGATAAATGATCCGTGGTGTGTAACACTACAACCTTGAACAAATTATATTTGTTCCATATGCGATTAACCACTTTCAGCTTATTATGCCAATAAAAAGTTTGCACAGTGAAAGAATTAGATAGCGTCAAACAAATTAGCCAATTATATACACTATCAGACGCGGCACAACTGAAGATATGCAACCGTATTCTTTACAAAATACGTTAAAAAGCACGAACGTGTTCGCGCATCCCTGAATGAAGCAACCCGCCAGTAAGGAAGGCCGAATGCCCAGTTACATCATTAGTCTTGGCTGCTAAATGGCACTATAACGACCCGCACTGCTCGGAGTCGTAAATCAAGCCACAGCGTCTCGCGGTTTGTACGCGGGCGTGTCCCACAGGCCTCGTATAAACAACAGAGATACGACCTGCATGCAGCGTAAACTGCAGTGCATGCTATGCTGTATTTTTTTTCGTACTGCATATCGTTTGCTGGCTCGTGCCACTCGCTTAAGGTAGTATTGTATCCAGCACATTGATGTGGCGAGTAAATCCACGGGAACTGCTCTGCAGGTGAATGACTCAATCGTTTGCTCGTAAACACAATCCTAACACGCTTTCACACGTGAGTCTACCTGCATAATAAACATGGACGATGCTTGAGCTTTACGCGCAAGTTTAAAACACGACCGCCTAATCGAGTCCCGTTCCTATCAGTTTCTCCCCATTCAGCGTTGATTCGCTTTTCGGTAATAACGAAGAATGGCACATTTTTGAAGCAGTACTTGTTTGCAGTGCGGCAACTTTTCGGCGGCCGACAATACAGCGGTTGATTTATGCACAACACTAAAGCGACGTTTGTGCTTCTGACGACCACTCATCTCAACAAAGCTTTGTGTATAACTATCTTGTATTAATGTGTGTGTTCGGGACTATATGCTTACTTTTTTCGAGTATATTTGATTGTTGGATGTATCATAGTCGTCTTGCTATATTCGGGCTAGAAAGCCAGATGATAGGACAGGGAACAATTCTGAGAATTTCATAAAACTTTGTAATCTCTCCCCTGAGCTAACACCCCAGATACATCGAAAGAAATGAAACGACTGTGACTGAATAAATTGGCTATTGAAAACCATCTCGCAATGCCTACTGCCACCTTAGTTGCAATTTTTCGCAATGTATATATATGAAACGCTGTAAGTTCTTCCTGTTGCGAATTGGCGAACTGCCTAGTACGCGTCCGTAAGTCAACGCGTGCGCTAACGCAGCTGCAAACTTGGTTGATTCCGTTTTCTTTTTGGTGATGATTGTTGGTGCGAGTGCGCTTTTAAATCCTGGGTCTTGCAACTCATGACTCTTTCGGCAATTCACTTGTTTTGACCACTGGTGCGATTCTCCGACTTTGTTATGAAAGATTAGACGCGTTAAAAAGGATCCTTCCTTTGAACGACATTCGTATAAGTCAAGGGTGATTCAGTCAAGGGTGAGTCAAACATGATTGTTCGTCCCGGGAAGTCTTGCCAAGCTCCACTGAGTGCTAAAGAAGGATCCTCTTTGCCCGTATCCTCACTTTCGTTCAAGCATTTTTTTCCGCTTTGTTAACACTTCATTCACGGGCAATTAATCCCAAAGAAAGGTTTTTCACCAACTTATTCACTGAACTGCAACTGAACTCACTTTCCTTGCACGAACAAAAAGAATCAAAGCTCAGTCCCTCGGAGAGCAAGAAAAATCTTGAAAGCTGCTTTCAGCTGATTCTTACGGTTACATATCTTTACATAGGCAAGTGTCAAGAATGCCTGTTCACAAGCATTTGTTGTTGCTAATGACAAAAGCATGTACATTGCCTTATCTGCACTGCCTATCTTCAAACAGGAAATATGCACGTATGGCTAACATAGGGCCTCCGAGATTGAAGTGCAGTATCCTAACCACGCGACTTCTTTTCGGAGACTCCGATGGAGGCGGAAATGTTGTAGGCCCGTGTACTCAGATTTGGGTGCACGTTAAAGAACCCCAGGTGGTCTAAATTTCCGGAGCCCTCCACTACGGCGTCTCTCATAATCATATGGTGGTTTTGGGACGTTAAACCCCGCATATCAATCAATCATCCTTTTGGGAGTCTGACTAAGTTGTTGGCGCGGATTATTGCACTGCTGGTGCATTTTATTATGCGCTAAGGTGTCTCAATCGACAGTCGGGCGTGTTCAATAAAAATTCCCTAAATCAGTCACATCTCAGGTTTGCCATATAAGTGATCTGATGAGTGAGAAACCAAGGAAAGTTTATCAGTGGCTCCGCAGAACCCACTTTGGGAAACGATGGCATATGGGGATTTTTCCTACGCAGTTTCAAGCTCTGGTGCAGCTCTCTGGTAGAACATCTGCTTACCATACAAAAGTTCTGGTGTGATTGCCACTCGAACCGAGTATTCGTTTCATATTTACTTTATTTACATACTTCGACTTTTCTCTCACGAAAAACACCGATTTTTCTTTTTCAACCAACTATGCCGACGCCGCAATTTTCGCGAAACGAGCTCTTTAAAGTGGTCGCCCGTGGTTTCATGGTTTTAAAAAATTGGCCCCGTATCTGCATGCTAATCGGCAAATGTCGTCGAAAGACGATAGTCTTAAGTGTGGTGAGAGTGAACAAAACATTTGTTTGATGTTTTACGCAAAAAAAAAATGGCGAATGGTATTCTGGAGGCGCTGCCTCGAGCGTGCAGCAGAGGCGAACGAGCGCACCAAGTCACGTCACATGTCAGACACCAGCGCCATCTGGCAGTTTTCCTTGAAAACAAAGCGCGTAGTTCTGAGACGGGTGTGCGTGCCAGTCTCTGAGATGATAAGGTGTAGAACGAAAGGCGACGGGTAGGTGCCACCACCATCGCGTCTTAGCAAACTGTTGGAAGCACTCACCTTTTCGTGCAAGCGTTCCATGGTCAGCGCAGCGTGATAAGCGCTACAGTCCTTAAAATTATTTATGCAAGCTTTTTCTAGTAAAATATGTACATGCAGAATATATACGTGGTGTCGTTACGGTGCCCCAGACTTGCGTAGTAATTGCTTATTAATTGACAATTGCACAAGTATGAACGCTGAAGCTTGAACAACATTGGTGGGCGCTGCGGATGGGGTCGGCCATTTCTATGTACCCGGTGCCGTTAAAACTGGACCAACAGACAAATGTACAGGCAGTGTTTGTGTGAACCATCGAATGTACATGTTCTTTCAACGTCATCTCATATCTATGTTTATGTAAATGACGTCTTTTTTGTCATCCTCGTTAGAGTATGTCTAAGAAGTAATTGTTCTGCTGAGTGTTATTGACGTTTGTGACAAATTTTTTTTTCTAAACAGACAGACAGTCAGATCAAAATTTTTGCATCAAAGTTCCCCAAGAAGGCTATCGTCTTTAAAACAAAACAAATCGTCATAATGACGAGGCACACCAGTGCGGCTTCGATCCTGGCCACGCTATAGTCGTATTTCAACGGAGGCGAAACGCCAGACGCAGTAGAGACGCACATGGTTGAAATTATCTGGCATCTTTCACTTCGTATGGAGGGCTTCGGATAACGTCGACAATCTTAATTTCTCGAACGTGTACGCGCACATGTCAAGGATCTCTAGAATTCGGCCCACATTGAAAAGCAGCCGCGGCAGCCGGGCCCGAACCCAGCACATCATAGTCGGCCGCCGCGCTGCTTAAGTATTGTAGCAACGTTTGAGACGTCACTTCCAAAAAAAACTGACGCAAAAGAGAAAATTTGTTATTTACGTGCCTGGTGAATAAGAGTATACTAAGATGTTCTTATTCTGTTCATTGTGCTGCACTGTGGCCTAATGGGGAATGAAGAGGCCGACGCTGACCGGAAGTGTACATCGCGTTTTCTAGAACAGACACTAATACCTTGCTTCAAAGCGTAAAGCACAACTCCCGGTTAAAACACTGGACCAATCCAAACACTGGACAATCCAAATTAATAGCCCATGCGGCTGCGCAAATACGACCTAGAAATAGTGTTTCATATGCCTCACAATCTGAAGTGAAGCATTTCATGCAGTATCCCCCGTTTTCGTCTCGATGTCGCTTACACGAGACGTAAAACCCACTTAATAAGCTGCAATGACACAGGTCCCAGTGGTGGCCTCTGTCAGTTGCCAGAAACACTCGAAGATATATTTTGCCCCTGTCCAGCGTACGAAAGAGAGCGTCAGCAACTGATCTCTTCGACTGGTCGTTATATTAGTCGACCATTAACCGATGAGCTTGTGTTAGGTCTTTGGTCTGACGCCAGCAGCACATAAGGGGTTGTAGAAGCCGTGCGAAGCTTCTTATAGCGGCACCCGCTCGTACCTCGTAGCTTTGTAGTGTGCAACAAGTATAACATTTTGACCTCCAAAGTGGTACCGGTGAGAGATTTATTCTGTGCGTTGTTGAACAATAAAAGATAGGGCTCAATGTACATGCCAATGGCTGCTAAAGGGGAATGAGAGACAGGAGCGTTCGGCTTTTAGACAACGTGCACGATGCGGTTCTCAGTAGCAGCCGTTGGCATGTACATTGAGCACTATCTGACAACAAAGGGTTGCTACGGTTTACTCGCTGGGTGTAACCTTTTTAGTTTCAGGAAGGTTTAGCGAGCGTTGTGGCGCAGTGTCATGAATACAATGAACTAGTATGTACCATGAACTCGAGGTGGTATTGGTGGGAAGTAGATACGAAGCGCAAGCCGTAAGAAAGTATGCGTGTGTCACCTCTCGTTTAGTCCTTGGAATGTCCGCTGGATGGCGGTGCTTCTATATGGGGAATATATGATAAATAGATGCGAGATGGTGGGACTTGGAGTGTTGAATAGATGGACGAACGGACACACAGACAGATGCATGGATGGACGCATGAACGGACGCAGGGGCGGATGCATGGACGAACGCAGGGACGGACGCACGAACAGACGCACGCAAGGACGGGCGGATGGACGCATGGACGGTAACACAGACGGACGCATAAACGGACGGAAGCAAGAACGAATGGACAGACGAATGCTTCGCCCCACTCTCCATCACTCACTCTGTGGATATGCTGCCATTTTTTAGAAACCACTGGACTGGATGCACGTCTTTCGAATCGCCCCGGTGTAACAAGACCATATTCTCATCTCCCTATCTTATCATCATCATTAATCACTATTTCGCTTCCCCGTCACTCTTCCACTGTGTAGAGTAGCAGGCCAGAGCAAACTGCAGCTCAGGCCAACCTCTCTACTCTTCGGACAATATATTTTCTTTCTCTCTCTCAAGAGCAGTCTTCTGAGAAGCAGACATGAGCTGCTCAAAGCTTTAGGGACGCCCTACTATAGCAGGAGCGCATTGAATCTGAGCTACAGTTATGAATTAAGTGCCCGCTGTTTGTGTGGTTGTGTGTCATCATTAGTAATCGACCTTACCACTTTCCGCATAGGAATCGAATGCTCTCCAACTTGAGCGTAGGCGCGTTTTTTTTTTTTTCTCGAATCATGAAGTATGCGTAAACATCTTATGCTGTATTTGCGTATCCACAACAAGAAAAAAAAATTATAGAAAGAATCAGTGCTGTATCAAAATTAGCACAACTTTGAGGGCAAATTCTCTCGTGCACAGTAAGAACCGCACATCGAACGTGCAAATAAAGGCTGCTCCACATGCTGCGCAACAAGCCACGTATGGTATTCCTAGGCAAGAACATTTGCTGCGGCGTGGTGCAATACGAGGGCAAATAAGTCAGCTTCAGTGCATAACACGACCTCTCTTGTTATACATTCATGTCGTCGACGTGTCGTGTCGCATTTGAACTCGGTGCTTTCTTCACAACGGGGACGGGAAGACCGAGGCCAACCTCAGCTCAAAGGCGACAACAACTAGCCTGCCCCATTCTAAGAATGGAAGGCGTCGTGGAGACGAAAAGGGGCAGCACAAAAGGGAAGCCGCGGGCGTGGCGGCGACCTGACAGGGACGATGAACGACGGCACGCAGACAAGGGGAAAGAAATAAGGGAAGCCGGCTCCGTCCTTTTCTAAAGGTGCCGGCTGCCGCGGTGGTTGCAGGACGCAATAAAGAGCGTCTTTCATGCTCGTTTACCAATGCCTCTGGATCCGTGCCCGGCTCGGAAAGCACAAGAAAGGAGAGGGAGTGAGAGAGTGTGAGGATGGGATGTGGATAGAAGAAGGAACATGACTGCAAAAGAGAGAGAAGGAAACTGGAATAGCCGTACGAGTGAAAGGGGCGGCACAGTATGTGGCACTGCGGCATTCTAGGGAAGCCTTCGAACAAAACATAGGCGACCAGGAACAGCGCTTTTGAGACCCAGAACGACGACAGATGCGCGCAAAGTTTGAAGGTGGAGAGAATGGCAGGAGAAAAAGAGGGCGAAGCTTTCGATGTCCAAGCGTCCTGGCCATGGCTGACCAGCCGAGGCATCTTCCCTGTCGTTCCTTTTACGAGATACGACAGGATGAATGCAGAGAACGAAATAACGTCAAATAAGCGAGCGTGCAAACAAACAAATATATTTGTGTGGGGCGTGCATGTCGGAGGGAAGGAGAGCACAAAAGAAATTCGCTTACGCTATCCGACTCGGCCGCTGTCCACGGCTGGTGTCTCTAAAATAGAAACGATGCTCACGCGTGAAGTATCTCGACCGCGCCGGCAGGGGTTGCAAAAGCCCGCTACTTATGAGGCTGATCGTAAAACAATTTACACAGAAGTGCACAAAACGTTGTTTATCCCTGTATCCCACTTTTTTAATGCGAGCCTCCCCTCTTTACGTACTACGCATCCTCATTTCATCTGCCATATAGTTGTTTCTTCTTGTGTGTGTATATCCTCCAACAATTCTTGAGCTCTGTTTCAGTGCTGCATGCCACCGTGAAGACGTGCCGGCATGTCAAGGCACATAAAATTTGCTCTCAGAAACCATCACTGCTTGTTCTTTGCGAACGTTTCATGCATCGGAAACACATTGCTACGTGTATCAGCATGAACAAAAAATAAAGTATCCTGCATTATAGCACACAGTTGTGACAGTATATTTACCTGCACTGTTTTAATTTGCCTCAAGAAGAAGACCAAACGTTTCGAGACACCTGTCACTACCTCATTAAATATGCTCGCTGTGCAACCACTACAAGTGTTGCTTTTGTTGAAGCTCGCATGTACGCTCTTTCTCAGAAACGTACTTTTTGCATATCTCTGCCCATGTGAGTTTGCTATTTCAGTACGTAAAGTGGGGTCCACACTGGTGCGTGTGTCATCTTCTCGGCGCCACCACCAGCCGACTGCGGCAACTAGTTTCATGCAGGAGCAGTGAGCGCTGCGGACGGCGCTCGTTTGTAGTCTGCTTCCGTTGAGGCAGTGCTACAGCTCGTCTCAATGCGTGGTCGAAGCCGCAAATTCCTAAATATAGTCGCTTTACTTCTATTTAGAAGGAAAACGAAGTAAATGGTCCATAATCAGATCAATTTCCCCTGACACATCAGTCGGATTGCCGTCTTTTGTACACCTTTTCGCTAATAATATCTGGGGTTTAACGTCCCAAAACTAAAATATGATTATGAGAGACGCCGTAGTGGAGGGCTCCGGTAATTTCGACCACCTGGGGTTCTTTACCGTGCACTTAAGTCTGAGCACACGGGCCTACAGCCTTTTCGCCTCCATCGAAAATTGTCCGCCTCCTCATTAGATAAAGAATTGACCGCTTGAAGAAACCTTTTTCGCAGCACCAGTTGAAGGCGCTTGTGAATTCTTTCTTTCAACTTACGCGCTGAAACATCTCGAATCTGCATCAGTGCACATGAGATACGCGTTGTAAAAAGGAACAATATATTCTTTACAGATAGCTGTGCTAGAAAGAAACGCCCGTAAAGACGAAGGCAGGCTTTCTTAACCACCAAAAATATCACTGAGGTAGTACGTTACATATTCTAATTTGCTTTGAGCTTTGCCACAGCTTTCCACTTGAGCAGCCTTTGGCCTGCGGAGAAGTTTCAAAGTGCGGAGAAGGTTGCCTTCGCGACCAGATGAAGTGCGGCCGCAACTGTAGCAGAGGACAAAGGAGCTCTACCTACAGCACTCACTGTTCCTGCGTCAAACGACTTGCCGCAGCCGGCCGGCCATGGCGCCCGGCAGAGGACGCGCGTAAAGACACGTGCTCCGGTGTTCCTTTTAAGGGTGGACCCCTCTATACATACTTGCGTGCGTGCTTGCAGCGTTATCTCTCTTCATAAGGACGTCCAAACGACCACTCTTAAGGATATTAGAAGATGACAAAATTTATGAAAAAAAAAATACGTGAATCACTTTTTCACGCTTTCCGAATGTAGTGTACACAGTCTAAGACACACCGGATGCAGTTTTCCACCCTGTGTGGGTCTTTTTCTGTTACCACTTCGTTTTGTTCCGAGCAGCAGGAATCAGTTATGCATTCGTACCCTCTGGACCCCACAACGCAGCTTTACTTGTATAAATGAATGATAACAACACTACATGCAAATATTTTTGTACCTGCAACAGCTGCATCGAAATCACGTTATTGTATGAATGTTGGTTTTTTTTGCAAGAGAACTAATTGACACAATTATATGCAGCATCGTTATCTGCCACAAAACGTGTTATTCGTGAGGTGTCCCTAATTTGCCAGTGGATACATTTACATATATTTGTATTCCTGGGATTGAAGAGGCCGATTGCCTAGTTTCAATTTGTGCCCACAACGATGGTGACTGCCAAGAAATTTCAAGCCGATTTGACAAAGCTTGTCCGCAGATTCAGTGACGTACATCTTCCAAAGCAGCATCTTGAGCAGCGTGTCGCAAGCGGATTGTTTCCTCCAGACATTCGGAGTCGTGGATTGAGTCGTCGTGACAGGACCTTGTTAAATAAGCTACTAGTTTGGTTATGTGTCAGTGCTCGAACGATTATACCGTCAATGACGCGCTGACAGTCCAATATGCTCGTCGTGCAGCTCCTGGGAGACACTAAAACACGCATTTCCGATGGAGGCGGAAATGTTGTAGGCCCGTGTGCTCAGATTCGGGTGCACGTTAAAGAACCCCAGGTGGTCTAAATTTCCGGAGCCCTTCACTACGGCGTCTCTCATAATCATATAGTGGTTTTGGGACGTTAAACCCCACATATCAATCAATCAACACTAAAACACGTCATTTTAGAGTGCCCTAGATTCATTGTGCAGCAAGCACTACTCAAAAAGGACTATGGACTCATTAGACATAGGTGCACGGCCCTTGACGATTGCTTGTTCTCAGGAAGGTGGGCTTCTAGGCGTCATTAGACCCATAGAGCCCTTTCATCTTTCTTAAAGAAAATGGACATTGCGCTTATAGAAATTTTGTATGCGACTATTTATATTTATTTGTGTTTGCGTATTTGCGTTTGCATTTGTGAGAACTTTTCACTTTTATTTTCGCTTTCCTCCTCTCTCTCTCCCTTTCTCTCCTTTCTCAAGGAGCAGGCAGGCGTTGTGCCCTTTTAGGCGGCAGTTGTCAGTCTGTTCCCTTCCTATTTCCTCTGTGTCTTCGTGTTTTCTATGTACACGAACCAAATAATAATAATAATAAATAATGAAAGTGATGACCCCTGTACCGGAGTATCCTTGAATTAGCAGGCATGAGTTTAGCTTACGTCACAAAAAGAAAGTGTTTAGACCCGAAAATAATGAACACCTAGGCCACATTAAATGAGAGCAAATAGAGGCTTGTGGTAAAAAAATTCGTAAATGGAGGCTGTGTGCTCGAGCCATCGTTTGGGCAAGTGGATTTGTGCTCTTCAAGGCTAGAACTGGAGCTTAAAACTGTAAGTGTATCGCGTTTTCACAAACTGATCAATAATTATTTGCTGAATAATGACGAATAAGTTCAGTAACATATTAGTTTGCGTCAGTCTATTGCCACAATTTTATTACTAGGCACACAGTGAAGAGAATAGATTTTAACTACATGATGTACCTAAAGGGTGCGCTCACTTAGAATTCTGCCACCAATGACGCAAATTACCCTCCAGCTCTATGTAGTCAAACAAAAGAAACAAAGCAGGAATATATTATTTCTTGCGATGTCACATCCCCAAACCTTGATATGATTACGAGGAACGCCATTGTCGAGAGCTCTGGAAAGTTTTACCATCTAGTGTTCTAAATTTTGACCATCTAGTGCATATTAGTTTAAATACGCTGACCTGTGGCAATTCACTTTCATATAAATGGTGCCGCCACGGCCAGGATTCAAACCCACGACATTCGGCCTAGCCGTGAAGCATCATAACCACTAGTTCACCATGGCAGGTAAAAATCGAAAAATGAAGATACAAACAAACAAGTGATCCCGATCTTATCACTGGTTATTTAAGGAATTGTAAAATGTTACTAAGATTACTAAACAACTAAATCATTGCATTGAAAATTGGGACAGCTTTGTTGTTATAACATTTGAAAGCTAATGGCATCCTGCATTAAACAGTCGCCGAAGCAGGCGAGTGAATGTGGTATTTCGATTCTTCCACAACTAATAATTGAAACCACGCAGAAATACCACGAAAAAAACTTACAAAAACATTGAATTGAATGCTTAAGATAAAGTAGATAATCTGGCTCAAGCTCAGTCTCGGCTATCTCAGTTAGGAAACTTTAAATAGTAGTTAAGAAATTGGGGACCAATTGGCCTCGAAAACTTCAAATGACTCAAGCGTTCTCGAAGAAGACCAAGCAGCAGCCGGACGCAGAAAGGCTTTTCAAAACTGCATTAGCAAAGCTGCGATTTCTACTGATGAGATTGTGAAGGACGGTGGTCTTCAAGAACAAGGCTGGTTAGGCGTAAGCGATGTGCTCGTTACACTTCTGAAGTGGCGGTTGAGGCACTAACGAAATTGTGCACTAATGGAAAGATAACAGCTCCCCGTCATGCAACTACGCAAACGGAACTGTAAAGACCCGTCTCATCAGTGAAACCTAGAATCTGAATGCAGCAGACCAGTCGTTTACTCTTTAATGTCGGGGAATGACATTACTCATAGTTTATTTGAAACCACCACTTCTATGCAAGAACTAACAGTCGGAAATACTGTGGAATTTGAAGATAACGCAAATAATCACATTTCCGTTTATGCGATAGGTCATGGTTGCCGGAGAGTGACCAGAGAATTCTTAGATAGTGACATATAATGTCTTTTGGTCAAAAGGTAATGCGACTGTCATTCTGAGTAGCTGACCAACAGTGGGAAATAACTTTTTCAGTACATTACCTTCATTATTTACTGTTGTGTACGAGCCTTTTTGCTGCGAAAATAATAGTTATCTCCATTCTTTTTTCGGCATTTAGTATCATTCATTATCCTAAACTTCATACTTAAACTTAATCTTTCTGTTACCAGCCAGGCCACTTTACTCTCGTAGATGACATAGCACACGGTGCCTTGTTTAGTCAGCATGAATATAAATATGTTCGCGCAAACTTACAGTGTTGAAAATACGCGCAACCTATGGATGTAACGGTACCCATAGAAAAAAACGCACACATTACCTCTGGCTTCTTTTCTGTGTGCGAAGTGCTTTTCCCTTGTTGCAAATGTTTTCGAAAAGTCATGGACCAGCTGTCAAGCAGTCTTTATACGTTATCGAAGAACATTGTTGCACAGTTATAAGGGACTAGAAGCGTTGCATTCAGTTCTTTCAGACCATTATCATTACTTCCTCGCGCACCAGAATAACATTCTCGGCAACCTAAGAGGGCTAAAACAAGGAGACAGATTAAAGTGAGAAAGTCTGGAAGATCAACCAGATTTGCAGCATCCGGTTTGCTACCCTGCACTAAAGGAGGGAGAATGGGGAAGAAAAATTATTCATTTATTTATTTATTCATGATACCTTACAGGGCCCGATAGGGCATTGAGTAAGGGGAGCAAGTACGAAACAAAAAATATCAGAGATAAATGCATTGATAAATACAGGGAAACAAAATTGAAAAAAAGAAAAAAAGGGTACAGTGCAGTTAAGGAACTTTTTTTCCCTCCTCCCTTTCCTTTTTCCTTCCCTTTTTTCCCTTCCCTTTTTTTGCACATGGCAAAAAACAGCAAAAAAAAACAAAAATATATACATATATATGTATATATATATATACACACACATACATATGTACAGTGCAAAGCATTTTCAAACAGAGGAACAGCATTTCTTATTCTATGAAACAATTTTTCGCCTATCACACACACTCGCAAAGGAAAGAATGGCGGAAGAATTCGCGAAATAAAAAGTAATGGTGACGACATGATACTATTTCAAGAAATGCTTACGCAATTGGTCAAGAAATGCTTGATGGTTACTGATAGATGCAATATTGTCGGGAAGATCATTCCATAGAACAATGGCTCGGGGAAGTGCTGATGAATTGAAAGTGTTAGTTCGTCCACTGATGCGTTTAATGCTATATTGATTATGCAAGCGGCGTGATATGCGTGAAGGCGCTTCCAGTGGTAAGGGAGATGGCCTGATGCTATAGCGATATTTATGGAATAAAGATAAAAGAGAAATGGAACGACGTACAATTAATGGCACAAGCGGTATGTCATGTTTGATCTGCGTTATGCTGGAATGTGGGCTGTAGTTGGAAGTAATGAAACGAGCGGCTCTGTTTTGTACAGACTCATGCTTGTTAGTCAGGTAGATTTGATGAGGAGACCACAGTGGTGAAGCATATTCTAATTGCGGACGAACGATGGTTTCATAGGCGAGTTGTCTTAGACTGCTTGGTGAGTTCCACAAGTTCCGGCGCAGGTATCCAAGTGACCTGGATGCCTTGGCAGTAATGGTGTTAATATGCATGTCCCATGAAAGATTGTGCTTGAGATGGACGCCTAAATATTTATACGATGATGCCTGGGATACTAATGTGCTATCTATAAGGTATGAAAAATCGGAATTGATGCGCTTGCGGCTGAAAGTGATAACCTTGCATTTAGTAGAGTTAAGACTCATCTGCCATTTGTCACACCACTTTGCAATTAATATGAGATCATTTTGAAGTACGGGGTGATCTTCGGTGGATTTAATTGAGCGGTAAATGATGCAGTCGTGAGCGAAAAGACGCAGGTTCGAAGATATGCCTGTGGGTAAATCGTTAATGTATATTAGGAACAATAAAGGACCAAGGACACTGCCCTGGGGCACACCTGATGTTACGTCACAGAGAGATGAGGTAAAACTGTTAGCTGAAGTAAACTGCTGACGGAAAGTAAGAAAGTTACGAAGCCATGATAATGTTAAAGAATCCAGACAGAGAGCTGATAATTTCGAGAATAAACGCGAGTGTGCCACACAGTCAAATGCTTTGGCAAAATCTAAAAAAATACAATCCGTTTGAAGATTAGCGTCCATGTCAGAGTGCAAGTCAGTTGTGAATTCTAGCAGCTGCGTGTCACATGACAGTCCTTTTCTGAAACCGTGTTGCTGAGGAAAAAAGAAGGAATTATGTTCAAGATGAGCGTAAATATGGGAGGCGATAATGTGTTCAAGTAACTTACAGCAAATGCATGTTAGTGATATGGGTCGGTAGTTATGCGGGGAATTTTTATTACCGCTTTTGAAAATTGGGATAAGAAGGAAAACTTAGTTCGTCACATTGGAGGCGCTACGTGATCATATAGCGGGAACAGGGATTACGAGCTCTAAATGTGAAGGTGTTGCTAGTTTTCGAAAAGGCGCCTATAGTGCCAAATAGTTCTCTAAGCAATAGTTTATGACATCCATCATTGAGCTGTTACCTGGTAGGTAAGAAGAGCACGACCGTTTTCGTTCTTTTAAACAACGATTTCTATTTCAGCTATAAGTATACAATTCGAATAAACAATTTTTAATGGTACACTAGGAAAAGAGTCGCATTAGCTACGCTTCCATTTTGATATGGGACTCGCTCTCTGAATTTGATTGATTGATTTGTGGGGTTTAACGTCCCAAAACCACCATTTGATTATGAGAGACGCCGTAGTGGAGGGCTCCGGAAATTTTGACCACCTGGGGTTCTTTAACGTGCACCCAAATCTGAGTACACGGGCCTACAACATTTCCGCCTCCATCGGAAATGCAGCCGCCGCAGCCGGGAATCGAACCCGCGACCTGCGGGTCAGCAGCCGAGTACCTTAGCCACTAGACCACCGCGGCGGAGCTCGCTCTCTGAATTTCGTGCCGACCGGTTGTGCCTGTGATGCGATGGTGATGCGACTGGTGCGCGTAATTGTGAATGATTGAAAAGTGCGCGAAATTAAAGGATGACCGAGTGCACGTGCTGGGTCGCCTGAACAACGACGACGCCGAGGACCGGTACACGTGAGAGCGTGGAGCGCAAGCATCCAAGACCATAAAGCAAACAAGGGCCAATGGCTGATCACCACGGAGTTTTGAAAGGCCAATCGGGACGAGACAAGTGTGCCCCAGAGGAAGCCAATCCTGAAGGGCAAAAGAGCTAGTAGTTCGAGGTGAACGAGGCAAGAGGAAGGTCACAGCTGGGAGCTGAAGACAGGCAGTCGGGTGGCAGACCTGAGCCTTCTGGACTTCACCCGGTCTGGACCTCCGGACAACGCCTTCCAAGGACGGCGAGCTGCCTCAACGGTCGAGACCAAGGCCTGCAGATTCCGGTGCGGGTGCAGCAACGGCAGTTCGGGTCACGGGCCTGAGCCTTGCAACCAGCCACCTCATCGGGCGAATCTGGGCCGCCACAGGCATCACCGAGCGAGTCCCGTTCCATCGTCGCCGCCAGCGAGCATCGGTACACGCCGTCGCCACCATTACAGCAGCAACGTTTTGGTGAGATCAAACTTGCTCTCTTCCCTGCACCGCCGAATCACCGCGTCAGAACTGCATCATGTAGCTGTGACTTTCCGTCGGCAGTTTCGGGACTTTAGATGTTTGTTTTCCTTCTAAATCCCGCTTTTAGCCAGCTACTCATTTCTTGTAGTTTGTGTTTGAGTTTTGCTTCAGTTCTGCAGTAAATGTTTAGGTGTTGTTTGTTAAGCAAACGGCTTTGTCCTTATTAGAAAAACTCTCCGGGGCTCAACCAGGAGAAACAAATCAGCAACAAGAACCCGCATCACAAACTGGCGTCCGCAGCGACAGGACGAAGCCGTTGGTTTGACACCTTCATTTATTGACGCGGTTGACATCATGTCGAATATGCGAGAGCTAATGGCCTTGGCGGATCGCATGGGAATTGATGGGGCGGATTTTAAAGCATGGTACGAGGAGAAGGAGGCACGAGCACGAGAGGAACGGGCTGCGGAACGAGAAGCTCGAAAGGAACAGTTGGAACGGGAGACGCAGGCCAAGAAGGAGCAGCTTGAGCTCGAGACGCGCGAAAAAGAAAAACAGCTCGAACTGGAGACACGCGCAAAGAAGGAGCAGCTGGAATTAGAGAACCAAAACCTGCAACTGCGTCTTAGACTTGCCGAAGCTGAGAATAGCCGTGTAGAGACAAGAACTGTTGACTCAGCACCAGGCTCAGCACAAGAAAGGAGTGTTTCATGCAGCGTGAATCCTCATAAGTTGATACCGGGATTTAATGAAAGCCGGGACGACTTGGACGCCTATTTAAAAAGGTTCGAGAGAGTCGCCATCGGTCAAGAATGGCCTAGGGACAAATGGGCCACAGCTTTAAGTTTATGTTTGAGCGGAGAAGCCTTAAAGGTGTTTGGAAGACTTTCGCCGGAGGATTCACTCGATTATGATAAAGCCAAGTTGGCGTTGCTCCAGCGTTTCCGTTTTACGGCCGAAGGGTATCGGGAAAAGTTCCGACAAAGCAAGCCACAGGACGGCGAAACAGGCAAGCAGTACGCAACTAGGCTACTGAGTTTTTTCGATCGTTGGGTCGAAATGTCGAGGACCGGAAAAGAATATTCGGCTCTTCGTAACTTGATAGTTACAGAACAGTTCTTAAGAAACTGTCATCACCGTTTGGCACTTTTCCTGCGAGAAAAGAACTTCAACAAGCTAGAGGACATGGCCGAGGCCTCAGATAACTTTTTAGAAGCTCAGAGGCAAGTCAACCTGTTAGTTTTCCGAGAAAAAGTGGAATTTAAAAGCAATACGGAAAAAAGTGGTAGCTACTCGGAGAGAGGAGCAGTACGTTGTTTTGTATGTGGCAAAATGGGTCACAGGGCATCGGAGTGCCGATCAAGGTCAAAACAACCTTTCTGTGGATATTGTCAGAAGGCGGGGCATGATTCCAAAACTTGCTCAAAGAAGAACGGTTCAGCCAACAAGACGTCATGTCTTTTGTCGCCAGAGGAGCACTCAACGGAAGTGAAGCTTTCACCGGACAAAGAAGAGGACATGGCGGGCGCCGTGAATACTCACCCGAAGTTTGCCACACACAAAATGCCCGTGTTACAGGGCCGAATCTTTGGCCGAACCGTCTCAGTGTTGCGGGATACGGGTAGCAATACACTGGTGGTGCGTCGTTCTCTGATACCCGTTGAAGCCCTCATAGGTACTACCGCTACGCTATTCTTAGCCGATGGCAGTGGCATCATCGTTCCTGAGGCGGAGGTGGAAATTCATTCACCTTATTTTTCTGGTACATCTATTGTCAAATGCATGACAAACCCACTCTACGACCTTATCGTCGGAAATGTACCAGGTTCACGTGAAGTCCATGACCCCGATACCAAGTGGGAGGAAAGGATTCCGGTAAAAACCTACCCCAACTATATAGCGAGTGGAAAAGGAGCAGATAGAGAGGATGGTACCCTGAAGTCTTCAGTGGTTGGTATCAAAATCCGAGAGCAACGGTCAATCTCATCTGAAATCGATGTACCCACCTTGAAGACGACCCGAAAGGATCTTAGTGCCGCTCAAAAACAGGACAAGACCCTAGATTCTTGCAGGAATAAAGTAGGTCAAGGGCTACAGGGAGGATCAAAGTCCTATTCGTTCGAGATAGAAAAGGGGCTGCTATACTGCTATTATCACCTGCCATCTGGTAAGGTGATTCAACAAGTAGTAGTGCCCCAAAGATTGCGCAGCCAAGTGCTTACTTTGGCGCACGAAACCCTGATGTCGGGGCATCAAGGAATAAAAAGAACGATTGATCGTGTTCTACAATCATTTTACTGGCCAGGAGTTCAAGAGGCAGTGAGGAGATACGTGCGCTCTTGTGACGCATGCCAACGAACCTACCCCAAGAGCAGAGTTGGTAAGGCACCACTAGGTCGAATGCCTTTGATAGACACCCCATTCGAAAGAGTGGCAGTGGACATTATCGGGCCTTTAAAGCCAATATCACACATGGGTAATCGATATATACTAACACTAGTGGACTTCGCTACTAGATACCCAGATGCAATAGCCCTGCCATCCATCGATTCAGCCACAGTAGCCGAGGCACTGGTAGAGATGTTTTCTCGAATCGGGTTCCCGCGTGAGGTACTTTGTGATCAGGCATCATGCTTTACATCGAAGCTAATGAGAGAGGTCAATGACTTGTTGGCGATCAAGCATCTCAGCTCCACACCCTATCATCCCATGTGTAATGGCTTAGTGGAGAGATTTAATGGCACACTAAAGCAAATGTTGCGTAAATTGTGCCAAGAGGAGCCCAAGACATGGGACCGACTATTAGCCCCACTCCTGTTTGCGTACCGGGAAGTCCCGCAAGCCAGCTTGGGATTTTCGCCTTTTGAGCTGATCTACGGTAGAAATGTTCGAGGACCTCTCAGTCTACTTAAAGAATTATGGACCGGAGACAATCAAAGCGAGGAAGTGAAGACAACATATGGGTATGTCCTGGATCTCAGAGATCGCCTAGAAAAAACATTGCAGTTGGCACAAGAAAACCTGTCACGAGCTAAAACAACGCAGAAGAAATACTATGACCGGGGAAGTCGGATGCGTCGGCTAAAGGTTGGAGACCGCGCCCTCGTACTACTTCCCACGACGGAAAACAAGCTTATGATGCATTGGAAAGGACCTTTCAGGGTCACAGGAAAGAAGGGTGACTCTGACTACTGGCTGGATATGGGACATACTACCAAGCTGTTCCATATAAACATGTTAAAACGCTACGAAGAGCGTCCTCCAGAAATATCACCCCAGTCCGCATCTTTCATTGTAGTGGAAGAGGAAGAGACAGACACGCCAGTGCCTACCTTTAAAGCTACTGAGGGCTTTGGTACTGAAGCTATCAAGCTTGGTCCTAACCTCAGGAATAGACAAAGGGAAGAAATTGACGAGCTCCTAGCCACCCATAAAGACGTCTTTTCCGAAGTCCCCGGCAAGACAAACTTGTTAGAGTGTCGTCTTAAACTGACAACGTCCGAGCCTATCAACACTCCACAATATCCGTTACCATTCGCAATGAAAGAGGTAGTTGAGAAAGAAGTCGGAGAAATGCTGCGACTCGGAGTGATTGAAAGGTCCGACTCACCTTACAACTCACCATTGGTGCTGGTGAAGAAGCCCGATAAGAGTTACCGTACTTGCATCGACTTCCGTCGCATCAATGATGTGTTGGTCTCCGACGCAGAACCAATTCCGAGAACGGATGTATTGTTTACAGAGATCGGCACCAGAAAATTCTTCTCCAAGTTTGACCTTACGAAAGGATACTGGCAGGTGCCCTTGGACAAAGAATCCCGGCTAAAAACGGCATTCTCCACCCAATCGGGACACTACCATTTCCTCTATATGCCATTCGGTATCAAAACAGCGTCCGCAGTGTTTACCCGGCTAATGAGACGTCTCCTTCAGGGCATCCCGAACGTCGTTCATTATATCGATGATGTTCTCGTCGCTACGACAACCTGGGAGGAACACATGCAGACTCTGAGTGAACTGATGAATAGGATTCGAGAAGCAGGACTCAAAATTAAGCCCCAGAAATCGGAGATTGGAATGACGTCGATTGTGTTCCTGGGTCATCGACTGGGAGATGGAACAATTCAGCCGGTAGAGGACACGATCATAAAAATCGCCAAAGCCCCATTACCCACTACGAAGAAACAACTACGTTCGTTTCTTGGCTTGGCAGGATATTATCGTGATCTAATCCCTCACTACGCTGAGAAGGCACGGCCTCTGACAGAGATGACAAAGAAAAGGGAGAGTAACAAGATCAATTGGAATATTGAAGGGCAGACAGCTTTCGAAACACTAAAGCAAGCTCTGGCGTCTGGACCTATTTTAAAGGCTCCGGATCTCAAACGTGGATTTGTACTCCGCAGTGACGCCTCCGATTCTTGCATCGGTGCAGTCCTTATGCAAGAGCACGACGGTGTTTTATACCCGGTAAAATACGCCAGTCGTCAGCTACTGCCTCGAGAACAGAACTACTCAACAATCGAGCGGGAGTGTCTCGCGTTGGTGTGGGCAGTGGAAAAGTTCCACATATTTTTATATGGGACATATTTCACGGTTCAAACAGATCACCAACCGTTGCAGTACTTATCTCGAGCAAACCACCTCAACAGCAGAGTTCTGCGGTGGAGTTTAGTACTGCAAGAGTACAACTTTCACGTAGAACATATAAAGGGATCCGAGAATGTTGGAGCCGACTACATGAGTAGGTTGCAGTGAATATGTTCTGTGTGTTATTATTACAAGGTTATGCTTGTGTGGTGGACTGTTACTGGAGTTAATGACTGTATTTGTACTGTTCTTAGTTGCTGCCAAAAACTTTTCTTATTGTTGTTGGTTGAATGTTACGTTCTGTGGACTCGGTGTTTCGACGTGAGACATGTCAACGAAGAAGCAGTGTGGTGCCATCGGTGTGTTGTGATAGCTTGTGTGGTGCGCATCGAACGACAGTTTTTCAACGGGAAAAACTTCTTCGAAAGGGGGCCATTGTGATGCGATGGTGATGCGACTGGTGCGCGTAATTGTGAATGATTGAAAAGTGCGCGAAATTAAAGGATGACCGAGTGCACGTGCTGGGTCGCCTGAACAACGACGACGCCGAGGACCGGTACACGTGAGAGCGTGGAGCGCAAGCATCCAAGACCATAAAGCAAACAAGGGCCAATGGCTGATCACCACGGAGTTTTGAAAGGCCAATCGGGACGAGACAAGTGTGCCCCAGAGGAAGCCAATCCTGAAGGGCAAAAGAGCTAGTAGTTCGAGGTGAACGAGGCAAGAGGAAGGTCACAGCTGGGAGCTGAAGACAGGCAGTCGGGTGGCAGACCTGAGCCTTCTGGACTTCACCCGGTCTGGACCTCCGGACAACGCCTTCCAAGGACGGCGAGCTGCCTCAACGGTCGAGACCAAGGCCTGCAGATTCCGGTGCGGGTGCAGCAACGGCAGTTCGGGTCACGGGCCTGAGCCTTGCAACCAGCCACCTCATCGGGCGAATCTGGGCCGCCACAGGCATCACCGAGCGAGTCCCGTTCCATCGTCGCCGCCAGCGAGCATCGGTACACGCCGTCGCCACCATTACAGCAGCAACGTTTTGGTGAGATCAAACTTGCTCTCTTCCCTGCACCGCCGAATCACCGCGTCAGAACTGCATCATGTAGCTGTGACTTTCCGTCGGCAGTTTCGGGACTTTAGATGTTTGTTTTCCTTCTAAATCCCGCTTTTAGCCAGCTACTCATTTCTTGTAGTTTGTGTTTGAGTTTTGCTTCAGTTCTGCAGTAAATGTTTAGGTGTTGTTTGTTAAGCAAACGGCTTTGTCCTTATTAGAAAAACTCTCCGGGGCTCAACCAGGAGAAACAAATCAGCAACAAGAACCCGCATCACAGTGCCCCTGCAATCTCCGACGACAGCGCAGCCCTGGCCAACTGGGCCCGCCCTACGCCTTCGCTTGACGCCGGCAAGAGCTCTCGCCTAGTGGTGCCCCGTCCTCGGGCTCCTGCGACCATGTCCATCTTTCCTATTTTCTCCTTACTTCACTCTCTCGCTGGCCCTGCGCCTCACACTCTCTTTCTTCTCTCTCTGTCTCTATACCTTTTAATCCAATCATTTTAATCCCTCCTTACCTTCACCCCTTGTGAGCTACTGTTGAGGTGTCCTCCCTGTTAGAGACAATTGCGGTGCTCACTTTTCTCTTTTCATTTAAAATCACTCCCCCCCCCATTTTGATATTATTTAATCCTTGCCGGTCCGTTTAAGCATCGCACAGAAAAAAAGGTGCTTTAAAAAAAACGCAGCAATGCAAGGAATGTGGTCATAAGGCGCCTGCATTCATTAACCCCGTTTTATCAGTCATTTTACAAATCAGATCGTTGAAAAACAAAAGAAAAAAGGTCATGATCGATATGAGACGAACGAGTGCTTGGAAACTGTTTATCGGTAATATCGCGCCGGGAATAAATAGGGAAATAAAGATATCTGTATTTTCACCAACGGCATCAGAATAAACTGGATTATATATAAAATTTTTAAGCTATCGAAACAAAGGTCACACGCACACTCAAAACAACAAGGCCAGAAGTCAGTGTTCACGGCCTTCTGCCCAGGGCCGGAAACCAGCGCTCCAGGGCGCTTTTCACTCAAATAAAAGGGGAAATAGAGGGAAAAAAGGAGGGAAAGTAGAATAAGGGCATGGGAGCCTGGGTCTCTGTGCCGTCGCTGTGGCAGAAATGGTCTCCCGGTTTTCCTTCTTTCTTGCCTTTTGCATTCGGTTCTCTCCACCACTCGTGGAGGGCGCTGGGGCAGCAGCGAGCGCGCTGCCGTCAACGCCGCCGGCGGCGGGCCATGAAGCGGCGGCGGCAAGTGGACTCGCGTTCGCGCTCGCCCGGGAGTCGCTGTCGAGCGCGCGCTGAGCCGGCCGCGCCGGTGCCGATCGTCACTCTCCTCCTTCCGCTCGAGGACTTCTTTCTGCTTTCATCGCTCGCTTTCGGACGCTAAGCAGGCTCCTCCTGTACGGGGACGTTACAGGGCCGCGGTTCGTACCAAGCGCGAGTCGGCCGTCCATCGGCAATTTTTTAAAGAACCGATCGTAAGTTCTATGACATGTTCTGACCATCTCGTCTATCTCGGGTTCCGTGCAGACGGGATTGACTGGTTAGGCGTGTGGACAGGGCTATCTCGGGTTCCGTGCAGACGGGATTGACTGGTTAGGCGTGTGGACCTTGCAAGTACTCGACCGAAAGGCTGGAACTTTTGGGTGGTACGCTTCAGGTGAAGTCTGCAGTTGCCTAGCGATTGTGTGTTTAGAAACCGGAATATATGAAGATATCCCTGTGACTTCTGTGCATAAGGACATCTCGTTGTATTATTAATCGTCCGGGGCACCATCTCATAAGGTCAGCTGTGAATCCTTACCATCTCACCAGTGATATGGTGAGCTCTCCGTGAACGCAACTCCTGTGCGGACATCGTTCTTGATGTGTTCGCCTGCTCGTCAACCCATCGTTTTATTTTAAATTAGGACTCACTGGATTTATTTTGCTGCTTCTTCTGCCATTTCTGTTTTTCTTTACCACTCAACCGTTGGTACGTTGGCTGTACCCGAATAGGTGCGACCACAGTGTGTGGACATAGCAGAACTTTTTTAACGTTTGGCTTTGGCCGTTGACGCGCGACCAGACACGGACAGTGGTGACATGTGCAGTGCCGGCTATAAATGTGTGTCGGTGTCCAGACGGCCATGCCGTCGGTGCACTGCATTGTTTGGAGTAGTACTGCTGCTCGGATGTTGGTCTCAAGAGGTGGGCGCCCGGTACCAGGCAGTCACAGGTCAGTACAACCTTGTTAGCCAAGTAAATATCGTCATGGTGCTTGCATATTATCCCGCATTTTTTATTCAAAAATAAATACGTACTTGGCAGCTATAGGTTATGAGTGGGCAAATCTGTTCGTTTGCCGAAGTTTTTTTTTTTTGTACAGTTGTAGTTTGGCGAAAAACAGCGGTAATCAAAGCAATCAAAGCATTGGTCAAGCGGGAACAATAATCGCTTTCATACTTATTCCGGATCGGTGCTTTACTGTGGTAAATCGTTAGAAGCTAGCAAATAGGATAAACATTGAGCTCACAGCTGGGAAGATTTCCTGAAATGCGCAATACAATGCTAGTAAAATAACAAAATATAAAAAACTTTAATAAGTGTAACGGAGCACAAGAATTAATATATCAAAGAAATCGCGCGGTTGAACGTGGTTAAACCAAGTTTGTCGAGTGCTACCTCAATTTCGCCCACTTTTCAAAAGGACCGTACTCTAGATATTTAACGTTATGGCATATCTTAGTCGCTACATCCACTTTTGTAGAAGCAACTGCAGCATCCACAGTTCCAACAACGGACAACACGCAGGCGCTGCTCAAAGCCGTTGACGCTCTTGGCTCAAACGCGTATGAAAATTAGATGCCGTCCGTACCTCTTGAGGTGGTGGCACTAAATACTGGCCTTCAGACACTGTTCAGCGTATTTTGTTTAATTTTTTCGAATTGCGTTGTGACGATACGTGGCGTGTGCAAAAACAAGCACGGAAATTAACGCTCTGATATTATGGAGAAACCTCGGCGCGAACTCATCGCCGACGTTCATCGCCGAGAGCTTCGCGCCATCTCACGGGAAATCCGTAAACTATCATCAGCGGTCCTGACGCTGCTCGGATTCCCGGGCATGAGCTGGGTTGAGCTTGAAGGTGAAATTCATAGTCCATGGCGTCTCCTGGGTTTGCACCAGCATTACTGGAGCTATCTCTCCAAAATACGTTGGCTAGGAAGTTTATTTAAACAGGAAAAAAAATCGTGTCTAGTGAGTGAGAATTTATTAGAAACCAGAGAGGTCGGCCTGAGCTAGTTCGCTCTAGCCTGCTGAAACCACGTCTAAATTTCTCTCGTGTATTTGTTACCACGGAAGACTGCAATATTACGAAAATTTTTGATCTATTGAAGCGAATCATTGATATGAATGCCATGTGCGTTGTTTGTAACATCGCACCACAAATAATCCTGATTTTCTATTTGAAAATGGTTGAAATCGCTATGGTGATCTAGCAGTTGAAATACTAGTTTACTGACCCACAGGTCATGGGATCCAATTGCGGCCAAAGCAGCTGCATTTTGATTGAGGTGAAAATCAATGAAACCCGTGTACCCAGGTTTAGGTGTGCGTGTAGGAACCCTAAGGGGTCAGAATTTCCGGAGCCTTCCACCACGGCAACTCTCATAAACATATCGTAGTTTTTTGGGCGTTGAACACCAAGAATTCTTACTATCGAGCATTGAATACTTAGGCAAGTAGTGCTGCATGTTTCGAGCAGCGGATACGCTATTCAGTAGTATTATCAGTAAAAAAGTTTGGGGTGAGCACAATTTGTGTCATTTCTGGATCCTGAGTGTCCTGAATTATTTTTAAATACAAGGCTTTAACTTGCATTCTTGACAATTGAGTTGAGGCCATTTAAGCGTGAAGTACCACAGCTAAAATGTGCACCGTACCAGCTTCAACACCAGTCATTCAAATACCCGTTCGGGATCTGTCCCATAAGGACAACTTTGAAAGAGCCAATCTGTCACACATACAAAACAGGAAGTTGTAATGTTGGCCCTGGTGCAAGTTCAGGAAGGGATTTCAAACATGGCTATTGGTGAGAAGGACGTCGAGTTTTTATACACCTTACATTTACCCCGTAGGAAAGTGGCTAAAAATTAAAAAGTAAGGAATGCAGAGGCAATGAAGTATCAGTAGACAGTTTTGATTTGTTCATTATTATCATTATTATGAGATCTAGTTAATTATATGCGTTCCTTATTTCGTGTGTTCAACTAACATTTGCAGTGACTTCTCGTTCATTCACATAACAAAGCATTTGAAGTAAGCCGATTGCGTGACTATATATACGTGATTATTTCAAGTTATTTTATATCTCTCATTTCTGCTATTGTTTATCACTGATCTCGCTTTACTATAGGTGTTCACTTCTAAAATGTACAATATTGACTACAAGTAAAGGTGTCGTCTTATACGAAAATCATAAAACTCCGACAAACATTACCTTCGGGTGTGTGGTTTCTATAAGCCTGAGCCGCTTCAAGCCGGCAACATTATACTCTGTTGAGAAGTCCGACTGAAATTTGAACAGATCGAGTAAGGTCACTTAGCATCGACCAGACCAAACTAGCCTAAAAACGGAATCTTTCGGGTTTCATCTAATTTTTGGAATCTGAAGGACCAACTTGATCGTTCTGGTGACACTTTCTCCGACTCAGCCGCGATTAATTTTTGCGCCCGACAGAGGCAAGAAAATGTAAAACCAACCTTTGCATTCACAACTGCAGTTTGTCTTTTTACTAGTCAGTACACATTAGTAGATAACTTTGCTTCCTTTTTTTTCTTTCAATATTCAGCGTGCACTTTCTTAGTTAAAAAATCAATTTAGATATTACTATATGTAGATATAATCAGGAATTCATTAGGAATGTTTTTCAACGTTGATTCATCGTCACAAGTGGAGCCAATTTTCGTGATGTGCCAGCTGAAGATTCCAATATGCTGGCAACGTTCAAACGCTACCGCTTAACGACGTAGTTTTCTGCTTAGTCGCGTAGCTAAATCTGTGGAATACCTCAGATTATCTGAGATACAAACCTGGGCTATATTACTACCAAGCAGTGAACCTCTGCAATTGTTTTTCTTTTTGTATTCTGGTCTTCGTTATTGGCTCCGCAAGTCAACTGACTGCGCGTTTGTGTGCATGAGAGCTTGTTAAGTCCTTAATTATCGTATTAGGTTAATGAAAAAAAAAGGAAAGAAAGAACTGGCTTTTTTAAGTACATATCATCTTTTCTTCACGTGTGGTTTGCCCTTGAGTGTGCTCGCAATGTCAGTAACCATTACATCCTCGAAGTTCTGTTCAAAAAAAAAAAAGGAAAATAGAGAACACTCAAGGGTTTCGTAAGCTAACAAATAGTTGGTGTACGCTAAATTGTTGCTTTCAAGTTATTTTTACTGTTTAGGCTTTAGCAGTGAATTACTCACTTCCTGGTCATTGCTGGTAATACTTTTGCAGTTCTGTCTTATTTCTGCGTTGGAACGGGTCCTCGGCTGCGTACGGCGAGCAAAAGTGGATAAACTTACCGCCGCGTAGCTTTTTTGACAAATTACTACGGTCTTTTTAGGATGAAGTTAACAATAAAAAATGCATAAGCTTCCTAAGACTCTGGGTGGAATTCGCATACAGGAAGGTAATGCATCGCTGAGGCGCATCAATTCATCATTATCATTCTTATATTTTCTGTGTGTACGTTCTTATTAATGGCGTGTCATCTAGCCATTCTGAATGTCTGTTAAGTTACTGTATAATGTGCAGTGGTACGCCTTCAGCTCTCTATAAGCAATGTGAGGGAGCTTGGTGATTGTTTCGTAAGGCATGGTGGTACACAAGATGAAATAAACGGCCAATAATACTGCCCGTCATGGGTGTTCTTGAAGTATCGCACTGTTTTCAGTGCTAAGAAAAAAGCAGGTAAATGCCGAATTCACTCGTCTACTGACTTCGCATTAGTAAAACATTCCGCCTCTATCTGCACAATGTCGTTAATTGAAATGACGTGTATAAAATTAAGAACCACCCTACGCAGTTTTTGAGAGAATGTCAAATAAGCCTATTTATAAAAGCAGTTTTTCCGAAAATGAGCTCAAGTTTGAGCACATCCCGGAGCCAGTGCAATAAATTGCAAATTAATAAGAGGAGGCATTTTGCATGAATACTATAGCTATCGCCTTAATCCAGTAGATGCACTAACCAGCGAAAAAGTCATCGTCGGAGGAAAAGCTTGTGGCTTAAAACTGAAGTATAAGAACCTAAAAACACTACAAGAGACAGAGGAAATGGTGACTGTTGTCTTAACGAGCCAACTTAATGAGGACGGAAGAACGCTCATGAACATTAGGCAGCTATTCGCCGTCCTTATCATGGCGTCGATGCTCTTCCTCATCATTGCGTGGCTCTTTTCTCTTCCATGCTCTTTCTTTCTATTACTTTCGCATTGTTCGTTCCCGAAGTCGGGCCTGAGCCGCGGCTTCGACTGCGGCGTAATTTCAAATTATGCAGCCCACGATTGGTTCCGACTCACTTTTATCACGCAGTGCCGCCCATGGCGTGCGCAGATGTCATTTACGGCTGCCGAATGGCAAATGATGCTTGTTTGCAAGGAGAAATAGAAAATCGCAATCGGCTCCCTTTCCTTTGTATAATTCGTTTTAGTTTTTCAGTAAATCATACGCTTAATTTGCCCGCTCGGGATACCTCAATGGTAAAGATAGGCGGGGCGTTTCTGGCGCGCGTATTAATAGACCCTTTTCGTGAAACACGCAGCGTAATACCCGCCATCCGAACATCTTTACGGAGTGGACGTTGTGAGAAGAAATAACAAGAGATGGAAGAAGCACGCGAGAGTTACATGAAATGAAAGGAGTGAATGAGGCATGAAAAAAAGAAAGGGTCAATAAGAAGGCATGCAGGAAGCGATCCTCCAAGCATGACTAAAACGTTAAAGGCGTCGACAGGATCCTGGCGGCATTAGCGACAGATGTCACGCGATCAACGGATGCTCGTTTTTAGATGAAGAAAAAAGGTAAACTGAAAGCAAAATAGACAAATAAGCTCGTCGTCAGAGGCGTCTTCGGATGGGCAGGAATCCCGCGGGTATTGCCAGAAACTCCGATAAGTGGTGTAAAACGTTCTCCGTAAATGCGGAAAAGAAACATTCATGATTAACGAAACTTGCTTCCATAGGTTCCGTGCATTACTATAAATTCGGCAGATGATCAAACAACCTAATGCTGTCATATCAACTTTTATGGTGGTGCCGCAACATCAATTAATGTTTCGTGCTTTCCTTTCATATGTGAATATTTTAATAGAGAATGTCTAAAACGTTCTTCAATGGGACAATCTCCTTCGACGCCGGAGACAAAACTTCGAATGCCTTCGAGGCGAGTTAACGTAATCAATTTTCGCATGTTACTCATTTGACGTATTGCCGGTGCTTGCACGAGTCAAGACATTTCAAGGAAGTGCGTTCATATTGCTGCAGAGTATTGCGTCAGTACTAACAAAGTAAAGGTGAAAAAATCTGAACTGGTTTGGTGTGACATTTGAATGAACTGTATACCCCGCCTCTTTGATATAGAAAAATGCAGTATATGTGACCTAACCTTTTGGAATCTACAAACAGCGAAGGTTTGGTTCACATAGTACGGAAGTTCTAAGTGCTTCACTAAAACTTTCTTTCCTTGTCTCTCTTTTTTGTTGCTTTTCGGGCATTATTTTGGCCCATCGTTGGTGAAGTCTGTATCGTACATAGCCCAAAAAACAAAAGATAACACGGTAGCCACTATATGTACGAACAAGCCCAACTTCTGATTTTAAAGTACTGCTTATATCAGAAAAATCATCCGTCCGTTCTGGTAGCTGAAACAGACGCAAAATATCGCTTGTTTTAGTATTTTGTCTGACTAAACACTAAGACAAGAGAAAAAAAAAACATTACACTTTTTTGTTGATATGTGGAGCTTAACGTCCCGAAACCACCATATTATTATGAAAGACGCCGTAGTGGATGGCTCCAGAAATTTCGATCACCTGGGGTTGTTTAACGTGCAACCAAATTGGAGCACACGGGCCTACAGCATTTTCGCCTCCATCGAAAATGGAGCGGCCGCAGCCGGGATTCAATCCCACAACCTGCGAGACAGCAGCCGAGTACCTTAGTCACTAGACCGCCGCGGCGGAGGTTAAATTTTTCCTTCTTAGGGAGCTTATGGCTATGAGAGCGAACTGGACATGTATCTACGAAATAAAAACACTGCACATATTTAGATGCTCATTAATTAACATCACGACAGAAACTCGCACACAACAGACTAGGAAAATAAGATTATGTGCTGATGGAAATGGACTAAGTATAGTGGCTCAACATGGTTATTGCAATAGGAGGTGACCAATAAAAGCAAACTAAAACGCACTTTCACATTCCTCGTGTTCGCCAGAAAAATGGCTTCATAATACTATGACGGCAACTGCTAAAATCGTTCTTACAAGAAATTCTCATGAGGTCGAGACTTTGGCGGAATCCCGCCTGACCGGGAAATTACGTGGACGGTGAGAACACGGCGCCGACCAAAGCAAATATATGTTCTCATGTTGAATTCATGGGTCATGTCGGCAACTGGGAAGATGCTTCCATCCACTCGACAATAAATGAAACTCCGTCCACAACTTCATCCAATATTCTTTTTCTTCAAAAGACTGCACACACGCTAAACAAGAGATGCGGTGAGCGTACACTATTGTATGCGATTTGTTGGAAATGTTTGATTTGACGATCCTATAGAAACGCAAACGCGCTGCTCAAACTTTATTGTGAATAAGGATACCAAGTGGAAGGCAAAGGGTCTTTTTAAAAAGTTATTTTTACTTTGGTCAGCGCGTGTTTTCTTCGGCCCCTGCTAATGAGAAGTTGAACCTGCGGTCGCCGGAGAAAATAAAGAAACCAGTCAAAGCTAGGCAAGTTAAATTCTTTGTTTTGAGTAAAAAACAAGATTTAACAAAAGTTATGAAAAACGCATTTTTGAGACTGAGCCCCTCAGAAGACGAGAAGTGGAAAAGATAAGCTTGTTTTTTTAGGACCAGGTTTTGCGTGATGGTGCGAAAGAAAAGAAAAAGCTCACAGGAAAAAAAAAAGAAATACCAAAATGAAATAATAATGCCAGCTGGTGTGCCAAAGAAAAATTGCAAGTCATAAACATAGGAACGTTGATCATGATACAACGTTCTCCCTGAGGTGAAGAGAAGCATAAGATGAGAAGGTGATACAATATAAAAAAGGAGAACTGAACGAGTAAATGGTGTCACCTGAAACGAACCAGCGAGGCCTGTGATATGACCTTTCTTTTTTTTTGGGGGGGGGGGGGGGGGGCTAGTTGCTGAACAGCTGGCTTTACGCAGGATAACTATGCAATAAAAGGAGTGGTTGTAATTTTTATCCGTGTGATTGAGCTCTCTCTACCATTGAAAGCTTCATTGAAATAGAAAACAAACGAAAGAGTTTTTGTCACCGTTACTTGGTGATGGTTACCACTGTGCACTTGATTGTTACAAATAAAGAAAAAAACACAAAATAGCATATATTCACATATACCGTCTTACATAGGTGACAGAGAAGTTCTCCTATGGTCAGAACAAACACGTAGTCGCCACGCTCACTTTCAACTATAGTCCACTCAGTAGTGGTCACAAATCTTCGTTTCTTCGAAAAAGGGTTGCAGCACATTCATTGCTTTGCCATTTGTTTTACATGGCCTTGGGCCTAGTAACGCAAATGACCACTCGAGCAACGCAAATGACCACTCGAGATCTAACTTATGGAGTTCCAGTTCGAGTCGCCTTCTGTGTGTGTCGTGTTTCAGACAGTCGAGCAAGGGGTGATAGATGTCCTCGTCGTCGTGGCCGCCTGAACATGTTGACGATGTTGAACGCTGAATACGAAGTAGGAAGTGCTTTGTGTAAGCAGTTCCGAGTCTTAGGCGATATGCGAGTGTGTCGATGCGCCTGGGGAGGTCACAGTCTAATTGGCATTCAAGATTAGGATCAACAGCATATAGGATCGATTCCTTTGTTTTGTCTGTAAACCAGGTAGACTAGCATAAATCACGTTTCGTTGTTCTTGAAATTCCATTTACATAATATTGAGATACAGAATGAAACACGCTTGCGTAGAATGGTGAGCGGATTTCGTGAACTCATTTGTCATTTCATTTCCCTTGATTCCGCAGTGACTGGGAAACCACTCGATTATTCGACTTCATAGCTTCTGAAAGCTCTTTTAGTATAGCGTATACTTTACGCACATCAGTATGTCTTGAAGTGGCATTTTCCACACATGCGAGTGCCGCCAGAGAGTCTGTAATTACCACCCATTTTCTTGGTGTCGTTGAGAGTTTAATAAAGCTTACGGTTAGCAAAATCGCTACGGGCTCCGACGTTGTTGAAGAGGAGAGATGGCCCAATCGATATACACAATCTTCGCGAAATTTCGGAATTATAAATGCTGATGTCCCTGTCTCTTTGGCAAAGTCAGCATTTATAATTTGAAGCTTCATGATTTAAAGAATGCTTAACCACAAAAACAATTTTAATATCAAAATATTTTAGTGTTGCAACAAGAGGTTTCAGTTTTTCTTAATAAAAATTCAAGGTGAAAGACTCACGACACCTTTTTTCATTTTTTTTCTCCTATACGGGTAATAAACTGGAGAGCTTAAGAAAGCATTGTAGGGGCAGATGCATGGCTGATACTTTTATGGAAGAAAAAATATAGTTACCAGAAACTTATCTGCGGTTGACGGACTTTACTAGCTCGTGCATTTTTCATTTTGTTCTGCGTATCTAACGCTGATATTTAAAAGTAGACAAAGAAAACATTGTACTGTTGCAGTAGTGGCACAAGTGTGTTAAACCAAACCACTATGCGCTTAAGAAAATAGCACGCGAGTTTCCGTGGGCTTAGTATATAATATAGTAGCTGTTACTACAACACATGTGTAAAGTAATTATGCAGGACAGACAGCAAGGAAAGCATACGCCTACTGCGGCATCAGTTATTTTTAGCTTTTTTGAAGACTTCTGAGTGTTAGCGCAATACAGGGTTGCCCTATGGCCGCAAACCTCAGCGGCCAGATAGGTGGTGTCATCTGCCGGTGCCAAAATGAACCCATTAGGCACGGAATAGGCAGAATTTCTATTTAGAGGCATAATGCCTAATACGTTACCTTTCATTTTTTTATAAACCTTGTCGAGACAAAAAGGCGGGGCCTGTAATTTTGAATTTACGACGGGTCACAAGATGTCACGGCCTTTGTGTGGTCACCCGGTATTCCACAAGCACTTCTGTGTGTACCGAAATTCCATACACGCTAAAAGGGTCTTTTTTGAACCACACACCACACTAGTGTTTGTGGAAACGTACAAAATACAGCAAAAAAAAACATAATGAACCCCAGTTATTAAAATTTAGACAACTCTATACGCTGTGCATTTTTGAACAATTGTTTGGCTTGAGCGAATAAACAGTGAGAAAGAAAACGTGCATGGGCAGAGGGATACATATTTTTACTTTTTTTGTCACCGTGTGCATGCGTAATGGTTGTTTCTTCCTTGCTTTTGCGGAAGCTATTTATTCTGCTTGTTACAGAAATAAAACAAATTTCATTGGCGCGCGCGGACGTCAAACGGAAAAATTTACTAGTGAAATCGACCCGCACCCCATCTATCGTTATCTACAGGAAACATACCGCGTCCAATCACGGCTGGTATCGAGGTGCGCACTCGCTCCAGCAAGCAAGTGCCTCCAGACCGGCCGCGGTCTAACGCTTGGCTGCTCTGACGTCTGTCGAAGCCAGTCGAGGCCATGTGGTGGAGCTTTCAAAGGAAGCGTACTGACAGCTGCACGTGCATTCTGGTGCGAAGAACATGCTAAGGAGCACTCATCCTAAAAATCTGCAGTGCGATCGCGAAAGCGTTTGCCGTCAAAACGTGTCGTAAAACGTGCAAAAAAAATATTGCTTCCTTCAAATTTATAATAGGTCCTATCTGTACCGTCTCTACTATCACCACATTGTTTTTGTAGAAGCACGATGGGGGGGGGGGGGGGGGAAGTGTTGAACAAACCAGTAACGTAGTGAAGTTTTCAATCAGGGGCCTCTTTCTTCTGGCAATATCCAGTTTCCGTTCGGCCTCCTCTGTTTCTTTACCGCAGATGTTTGATGCTAAGGAGTGCTACACTACGCGAAGTCCGACAAGCAAGATATGTAAACCTCGCCATAATGCCCCGACTACACGACACATGTGTCTCTTGTTAAAGCTCTCTGTAGAACCCGTGTTAACAGCACTTTCGTTTTGCCTAATCAGTACTACTTTTATCGCAAGTACCAGAAAGAGGTCTGACCACTATAAACCCACGCGTAAACACGCGCATGTCACGTGAGAAACGAGGCTATTCGCTCAAACTCATATCTTCAAAATTTGTACAGATAAGAAAACGTATTTGCACGTTGCCTACTGCGCATGGAACGTGGCGAAAGTAAGCACTCGACAGCACGTATGTTATGAGGCACAAGAAAAGAAAACATATTCAAACAAGCAAAACACAACTGCAGTCCCAAAACGGCTGGAGCTGCAGACGCAATCAGCGCTAGCTCTAAGCTCTTAGCACGTCCCGGGTTTGTTTATCTTGTTCAACGCTAAAGCAAGCGCCATTAGGGTGCTGCACACGCGAAAGCACTCATTTTCGAAAAAAAAATTGCATTCTCGGAAGCGAAAGCAATGTTTGAAAAGCCAAGGCAGTAAGCAACACTGGAAGTCGAGAGAAAAAGACGACGCGCAACGAGTGAGCGAGTGAAAATCGTGTTTGCTTTGTGCGTGTTAGAAATGAAGTAAAACAAAACCATCTTCAGAAATAGTGCGATAATTACTAAGATCCCCGAGCTAGATTTAGAACCAGCTCTGGCTTTATTTCGCTTTTTGCGTGTTTTTTTTAACCACTTTCTTCCAGAGTCTGGTACAGCTTGGCGCCTTTCGAGTTGAAACAGCTTTCCATCTTGTCCCACTTTTCGAGTGTTGGCAGTGCGAAAACAAGAATAAGCTTGTGCAAGGCGGCACTGCCTGTAACGCCAAAAGCAGTGTGGCATGCCGGCAGAAAGAAACGATGCAGTGGAAAACAAAAAGTTAGGTGTAGAAGGCAACAGGGAAACTGGGGAAAAATTGGGATTAGTGGAAACGAGAGAAGCACTGTAACGAGGCTCTGCCGCCCCCGCTCTCCAACCGAGAGCCCTTCCACGTTCAAGAACAAATGCGCCGTCGGAAATAGGCTCCGAGATTCGGCCGCCTGTGGCGGGCCACTGATTCCTTTTTCTTGCCCTGTTCATTTATGGTATTGCTATCCACGTATCTATGTGTATAGTTAGTGCCATTTCATTTTATTTTTCACCGCACGGTCTTCATTACTTCGGACTCTCTTCCTCCTACGCCCATATTTTCTTCTATCAGCTATAACACTCTCGTTTCTAACACGTATCCTACTATTTTCCCCTCTTTTGTGTATAAGTCGCCGGTTCAAAGACAGGGTACAAAAATCTGCAGTATAAAAATAAAGGCAAAAAAAGGTGTGGCACGAAAGCTTTTCCGAGTTCACTCAAACCAGCACGGCCGAAGGTGTGGGAGAAGCACCAACGAAGAGCAAAAGAAATAATGAATAGAAGCACGCAATGGCCGACATTTACGTCTACCAGGGCCCCGGCTGGCGTTCGTGCTCGTAGCGGGGCTTTTGGAGCTGGCGGCAATTTCCCGGTCAACCCGTCTTTTAGTGATTCGCCACCGGGGCCCGACACCGAGCTGGCCTTTCACGGATCGGCTGTCGCTGGTGCAGGCGCGAACACGCCCCCACCCCCTCCCCACCTCCATGCGCTTTCCTACGACCACGAAGAAAGAAAACAAATGTGACAGTGCAACAGTAACTTGTGCAAAAAAGCGTGCCTTTACGGGAGTGTGTGCGTCTGATCAGTAGGGCGAGAGAAACACATAAAATCAAAACGCGGAGAGCGATAATCAATGCTGTTTTATAAGAGCGCACCACTGTACAGTTTCTTTTCCCTTTAGGCACATTTATATTTGTGCCATTTCGAAGAGACCTCGTAACTCTTTCGTTCGCTGACCGAGCACTGGCTGTTTACGTATATGTGTAGTTTCAGCGAATGCTACACGGTATTAGATAGCACTTTCATAGCTTTATTTCGTGTTCTTTTATGCTGGACATATATATTGGCACTGTGGGATAAAATTTCTACCCCTCTCTTTAATGGTTGAAAGACAGATAACACATACAGCGTGCCCCGATTGCAATAAATCAGCAATACCCATTTGAGGGTGCCGAACTTTGACACTGCGGGAAAACTTCGCTTTTAAACAGACCTTTCTGCTTTTCTGGATATGTTTTTCCCTTGTATACTATTCATTAATAAACTTTTTTTGTTTTGTAAATTACGTATTCTGCGGTGTATATCTGGCATGCTTGTAATATGATTAGGCCTTTGATGTTACATACTTTGCAACCTATATTGCACGTTTATGATCTATTCAAACACAAATATATCAGCAAATAAAAAATGAAATCTCAGTCTGTTTTTCGACTATCATTAGTCGCACATTGTTTTATAAAAGAAGTCACAGCTTTGCCGCAAAGGCGGAGCATTGAATGCGATAGGAACAAATTAGACGGTCACGCGAGGAATGGCAAACAAATCGAAACGTTTCATGCGTTTCTCATGCACAAATCACGCACGAAACGTACTCACAGGGGCAGATGAACATGAAGAAGCGTCTCAATTGTTACTTCACTGTATCTGGAAAGCTTGCCCTTTTCGCAAACGGAGACTGCAACGAGTGCAGTCGCCATTGAGCGCCCGGTAACTACAACAGAATCGTTCCGGTGAAAGCCCAAGGCGTACGATTGTCCCCACCGCGAGATAAGCGAGCGCACGCATAAGCATTTCCTCTCCGCGGGGCAAAGTACGCGTGGGAGATGAGAGCGCGTGCCACCACGTCGTGACAATCTAGCGACGCACGTTCATTGCGCCATCTCGCTGGTAATGCTGAAAATGCGATAGTAGTTCCCCTTAGATGCCCATAATACGTATAATAATTCGTGGTAGGTATAAATACCTTGCCGTTTGCACGCCGAAAGAGGTGCTTTTTCATAGGACAGTGGCTAACGATTCACACTCACAATTCCGAGGTCGGATATTCAATTCCGTGCGTGTGCCCGTGTCGTTTTCTCAATTCTTTTTTCTTTTTTCTTGCTTGTTGAAATTATATATATATATATATATATATATATATATATATATATATATATATATATATATATATATATATATATATATATATATATATATATTTGTATATATAAGGTGAATGACGGTGACGCTGACGCTGACGTCGACACCTACGCCGGTGGAAAAATCCAACCAAGAGCGCTCATATAATTGCTATCGCAATATAAAAGAACTGTGTTGATGAATCTGCATTTGAGTCAGATGTAATTCTTTTAAACAATCCCAGCATAGGAATCAAGTTTGGTACGCTACAGAGAGAGTGTGTGTGTGTGTCACAAGGAAAGGCAGATAAGTTAATCAGACGCACGTACGTTTCGCAACCCTGAAATCATGATAGGACGAAAAAGGGTACTTCAGTAGAGCTCTAGTATAGTACAATAGTGCCATCGAAAACAAGCTGGCCTTTTTCATGTGCCACAAACATTGCTGCCCGTTTAAATGTAGTATTCCTACGAGTAGACGAAGCTTGCACAGAGAAGCAGCACGTTTTCAACAAACTTTCGGCGAGTTACGTAACCCAGCCTATGGCAGCTGGGTTTTAGGCTCTGCTAGCTACTTCTCTCTTTGACGGTGTGATTGGACACGAGCGCATTTGGCGTCTAATCCGCTTCACAACCAGCATCGCCTTGCTTCTTAAAGACACCAGCCTATTCCTAAGATAAGCAGGAAACTTCTGACGTGTAGTTGGAGTTGTCACTGCGAACACAGGCGCACTGCGCGCGGCAGAGTGTCGCTCAGATTTCTGCGGACGTAATATGGCTTGGTGAAACAGAACTGAACATAGACGCACGTGAGCAATTCATGTTTATACGAGCAAGCAGCTTCAGAACCCCTCGTACGCTGCAGAACGCCATTCCATTACATAATTTTGAAAAGGTTGTTTTTTTCACATCAAGAGGCTTCTAGAAGATAAGCCGCTTGAATTTTAGGTTTCTTACTGCTTGCACAGTATTTTCGAGTCTGTGCGTCCATCCACGCTCTTCCATGTGGTGCTAGCATTGGTATACAGTGCACGACTGCAGATTTAAAACAAAATGCACATTAGTGTAGCAGCTATGGGTGAATTACCTATCTTCAACACAAAGCTCACGTGAACCTTGGTGTCATGAAGAAATTCTTTTTCTTTTTTTTTAAACCATCTGCGAGAGAAATTTTATGACAAATAACATTAAACTTGAACTGAGTTTCCGCTGTGACGAATGATTATATGATCTAAACTCACAAAAAAATACAGTCGTGAACCTTCCTTGAGGCTTGAATGACGACGCTATAGCCTCTTACACCAGAAAGCCAAACTCACTAACCGAAATAGATTTAGCACTGAAAACAAAATAATGATACGGAGAGTAAACGCTCTGAAGCGTGGCGCTCCCCATTAGCCTAGAACACTATGTCGGCTGAGAGAGTAGCTAGTTCATGCGTCGATTGCTCTTGTTTCGCGAGATCTCGTACCGGTGTCGATCAAGGGAGCAGATGAAAGCTATGTAATGAAAACACCTAAATGGTGGTGAAAACTGGAGCTAAATTAAAATGCTAGCAAAAAAAAATAAATCAGGCTGGAGAAAAAAAAGTCGTTTTGGTCATTTTTCATGATACGCTTCGCGAAGCGCAAAGGACACTAATGAAAATATTCTGAGTGGAGCAATGGGAGCCGCAGCACCTGCGGTTGTCCCCTAAAAGCGTGGTTGGTTGGTGATTTAGCGTTCGCATTTTTCTTTATTTTTTTTTCTAACAAGCCAAGTGGAGCGAGGATACCGCACTCTGTCATTATTATGTGTAGCCGCGATCAACATAGTCTAAACGCCCACGAAAAGGTCGCGGCTTTAACTTTAATGGCCCTGTCGATGCGTAAATGGTGTCCTTACGTGACATCAGACACTCACAAGCCTTTATAAAGTGGTGCTGTATTGTAATCAGGAAACAAGAGAAATAATATGGGAAAAATGGTGCGGGAAAAAACAAGGAGAGAGAGAAAGCTATAGAAAGTGGCACTTGCGAGGATGTCCAAGGTCGCTTTGAACCAAACGTGGGTCATTTCAGAAGTTGTCGTTATGCCTGTAGTGTGTATGTGTTTATTACACACTCAAGGCAAATACATGGTCAAGGTTGTTTCGACATAGTTTCAATTGAATAACAGTGCTTCAGGCGTTGATCTCATGTTTATGCTTGTATAGTTCATTGTTGGTGCACCCATTCAATCTACTTTTTTTCCTTGTTTCGCTCCTTCTTGGCGTCAAGTGACTCTGCAGTATTCTAAAATAAAAATGCTGCTACGTTGCGGGAACTGAACCCTAATGTATAAGTGACATCTGCGTTGTCATAGCGGCGCTATGTCATCTGCGTTGTCATAGCGGCGTAACATAGCGGCGCTATGTTACGGCTTCCTTCACAAAGACTTTCACCCTTCGTTTATGTGCAGTTTCGAAATCATATTTGAAATTCGCTAAACTATATAAGCACTGGTGCCTATTTTGTTTCTTATGGCCATTACTCTGCAGTCACCAGCAGAGACATTCAATAACACGTTTATTATCAAAAGCCAATCTTTCAACACCTACTCAAAGGAATAAAGTATTAAGATTGAAATTTTTCTTTCAGTTAGTTAAAGGTTATTATAAGTTAGACTTATCACACATACTTAATTTCTCCACGGGATATGCCACAAGACAGAGGCATTCCCTTACAATAACCCCATTCTCCACCCGTAATAACACGTTCAAATATTCATTTTTTCCGAGGACAATCATCGAATGGAATAACCTTAGTAATGAAGTTGTTTCCCAGTCTTCCTTGAATCTTTTTGCTGCGCAGCTCCAGCAGTGAGTGTCTGATATGTGATCCTGCTTTTTATTTCTATCACTGTAGCAATTCCCCACTCGTGACCAACTTGAATATAGCGCTGATTTCATTATATGCCCTTATGACTGTTCATTGCAAACCATTGTCTTTTTGTGTACATACCTCACCTGTTTTATATTTACTTGTTTGCCGATTTGTTAATTTAGCAAATGTGTATCCACCCTGCTAAAACCCTATGTTAGGGTTGCAGTATTCATAAATAAATAAAATAAATAATATAAAGTGTCGCGGAATGCTGGACCCTCAGGCGATCCCATAAACTCTACGGCAGCGATGACCACGGTTTTATGACGTCGTGAGTCGATAAAGAACGTCGTCATTAATTTAGCTGCGTTACAGGCAGGCGGCAATGCTAGCGTGTTGCAGTAAGGATGTTCCCTTTGGGCACACATGTGCACGAGCCATCGCCTGCTCGTGCCGGGAACGACTCGGAGGAGGGAGGGGAAGTGAATAGCACATCACGTCAAAACACAGAGGGTAAGCAATACCATTTAAACGTGACGGATTGCATTATCCAAAAGGGGAGGGGCATACTAGTGGCTGTGCGTCGCGCCTGCTATAGGAAAAGGACGCAGTACTTGCATCGTTTTTAATAATTGAGACTGTGTTTAGTGGTATTCCTGATGTAGAGGCTGATTCGCGAGCTATTACTTTTCACTCTTGATTTGTGTGCGCGATTAGAGCAGCACTCAGAGCTCTGGGACCTTGGGGGCGGCTCTCACCAACGCCGATTTAGTGTGCTCAGCCCCATACGTGCGCATCGTAATGGTAATTATACCCCGAACCCGGCAATTCAGGGTGTTTTGTACCGCAAGTGGGTGGTCCTGCTTCGGACGCGTATGTTCTGGGTTAATCGGCACTTCAGTATTCCCCCACCAAAAAAGCATGGGAGCGCTTTCAACTCCTCCTCATCTATTTTTGGTATTTCATTTGGGCCCAAGGCTACGTGTGATTTCATTTGGCTTTGCTTTCTGCAGCGAAGAGAAAACACCTCACTTTATGTTTTGCCATTGTCATCGCACTAAAATATTCAAGTGCGAATAGGAGAGATCAGCCCCTATGGAAATTCGTCACCTACATTGTGTCAGTTCGCGAAGCAACGTGAAAGAAATAAAGGAATAAATGGAGTGTCTCATAATAGGTTAAGCCTTATGCGATCAGACGTATGACAGAGTTTAAACTAAGCCGGCTGCAGGAGAACCACAAGTTCTGGGGATGAATCCAACCAGTTTTCTTATTAGCTACGCGGAAATCACAATGCAACACTCATAACTCATACTCATCGTGGGCTAAAGAATCATTTTAGCTATATATATATATATATATATATATATATATATATATATATATATATATAACTCATCCCCTGATGAAGGGAGGTCCCCTCCCGAAACTGTTGGGAAATAAATATATTTATCCTTGTTGACAACGCTCCCGTTGTGCCATGTCCCATACCTTCACGAAGACTAACTGGCCCATTGAATTATTACTCCCACTATATATATATATATATATATATATATATATATATATATATATATATATATATATATATATATATATATATATATATATATATATATATATATATATCATAGAAGGAGTGAGAGAGAGAGAGAGATTTAGGTGCTGCTTATGCGGCCAGAGCACAAACGAAAGCTGCACGGAGAGCATCCTCGTTTTTCTCGTTTTTGCTGCTTCTGGCTAGCGTGTCGGCGGTCCCTGTGTTGTCGTGAATAATGAAGCACGCGCATCTCGTGCAAGTCGATGCCGAAAGTGCGTGCGCATAGAGTTACGAGCACTATATCTTGACGCTGAAATCGGAGCGTCTTGCTTTCCCTCTGCCAACGCTGGTCATGACCGAAATGCCGAAGCCTGAACTCAACCCCTTGCCATCATCTTTTTGCGCAGTGATTCGTGGCTGACACCATCTGTTTTGCATGACATCCTACTCTCTGCCCTAGGAAAGTCACAGGGTTGGCGTCGGTTGCCCTAGTGGCTACTATGTACACAGCTCGCTGATATATTGCATATGTGCTAATGTGTGGTACGTCTGTAATCGACAGGGTTCCCCGTGTACTTGGTGATGGAAGTTTGTGTACTTGGACATGCGGCATTGCATCCTGTGTCAGATGCGCCCGGCGAGCATAAGTGAAATGAAGGCGGAAGAATGATTCTCGCGCAGAAAATAGTTACCTCCACTAGACGGTGGTCCAGGAATCATTAAAAGAAGAGCATTACAGCGCTTTTCACATTGTGAGAAAGTCTGAGTCAGGACTGTGGAAGTAATAAGGTGACGAAGTTAATACAGTAACCTACAATTGGCGCGATATGTCATTTTCTTTTTACTGAACCTTCCCACGTTGCTAAGTCACGCATTCTTTTTTTGTTTTCACCCTCAGCAAAAGGATAAATGTAACGACCACCAAATTTTCCTGATTCTACTATGAAACCAGATAAATCTTTAGTTTATGAGGGCAATAACAATCATACAATTAAAAGAAATGTCAGGTCTATCGCTTCGGACTACTTTAGACGAGCTGTAGTTCTTAACTTGGGCCTGATTTCATGTGCGTGAAAATTTGCGCATTTCTCTCCTAGCAAAACGTGCCTACGCTTCCGAGATCAAACGATATGAGCTCAAGTAGATAAACGCAACCCTGTGGCTGCAGGCCCGTCCTGATGTTGTATACCGCAAGGAGGCCCATTCAGCTCTGTGACGTGATGTTTGTGCGTGTGCTCCTATTTTCTCACTGTTTACTCTTCCTTTACTTCTACTCATTCCTTCCGCCGGCGTAAGGTAGCATACCGTTAATGTCATACTGGTTAACATCCTTGCCTCACTTCTTTCTCTTGTTCTCCGACCTTCCCGTTGTTAGGGACTGCAATGCATGTAGCTCAAAGAAGTAATCATATTGTACTTTTCCAAGAGTAATCACTCTTTTTCTTCAGATTCCTGCCATAAACATGCTCGGTTATCTCTTTAAATAAACAAGTAAGTAAATTACAGTAAAACTTGACTGTAGTTTACTGTAAATTTCTGTAAACGTTTTCTCTACGTTTTTCACCTATATATTGGAAAGCTCGAACAATTTCACAAGGCACGTTTTTGTTAACTATGTTCGAAATATATTCAACTATATTAGTAGATCAATGAAGAAAAGATCAGTCTCGACTTTCTACGGCTGCTACTCGTTTTTTTCGTGAGTTGAATACAAGACGACTTTTACGTTAAAAATATTAACAAAACTAAATACCGGTTGTACCAACCGACTGCGGCTCCCGAAAGTGAGATTCCTCATGTACAACCTCGCACTGTTTGCCAACTTCTCCGATAAAAAGTTCAATAAAAAAAGGAAATACTTTGTATTTGGTTGAGGAAAAAAACGCAGCAGAAAAAAAAACAATGTATACACACTTGCAATTTATTTTTTGTGTTGCTTATCTGAAATGTAGCCGTGTACTGCATCAAAAGAATGTTGCCTAAGCGGAGGGTTTCTCCACTCGAAATTGGTTTCACAAGTGAGTTGCGTACCACCCCCAGAAACAGCAGTGTCTTCTTTAGAGTGAGTAATATTGCCAGCGCTGAAGGCAATCAGACAAGAAATTTCCACACGCACACACACGCACGGAATACAATGAAGCAGAAGAAGGAAGTGAGTGACATGGAAGCCTTGACGAAACATCCTACTCCCAGATCAAAAAAGAATACGAAAGTATAATAAAAAGTGGGAAAACCACCGAGGAAATCCGTCTGAGAGAGGAACACAATGAAAGCTCTTTTCGACTGCTCTCGACGAGCGGACAAGATGATTGATGACCGGGATATTCCTGTCTCACTGACGCAACATGACAGCGGTGTTTTCGCCTTCGGGCGACGCGGTATCGCCTTTCCCTCGGGCATGTCACATTCACTCTTGCACCGTGGTCACTTTTGTGTGCGTGTATATTTGTGTGTGTCACTTTTGTGTGTGTGTATCTCGAATAGCACCGCACTCCAGCTGGCGAGTCAGTGAGGGACGTTTCTCGCAACCGCCAAGGCCCTGCTAGGCAGCCTGCGATAGGGCCACCGAGGGGCAGCTTGCAGCGATAAATCGATGGGTATTAGGGAACTAGGCTGAGAAAAAGTGCCCTCGTTGCTACTGAAGAAAAAAAAGCAAAAAAAGAGCCAATGGCTTCGCGAGGAAGGATGTGTAAGCACACTGACCTTTCTTGAAGACTTATTTTTGCTTCTTGGAACGCCATTGAATAGCGCGCCCGTTATCTATGTCTGCGGGCTGCCCTGGATAGAGTAACAAGATGAATCACTCGCGGCCGAATCGCGTAAGGCGAGTATATTGCATTACGCGTCCTCAAAGAACGGAGAAGTGTAGCCGCTGCTCTACTGTGTTGGCGAATGTCGTAAAATGTGGGGAACAGTAACCTTATACCGCTGTCTCAACAAGCGTCGTTAACGTTCTTGCATTGTCGCTGTTGCCTAAGGAATACGGTTTATGTGAGGCACTCACACGGGCTTCGCCAAAAAGAAGCTTCGTTTACGGCCTATTCTGGCTATCAACAGTGAAACGCAAAGGAAAATGGAACACCGGTGCACCTCAACATGTCTGCCAGTTAGCGTTACGTCTTCAAAAAGATTCCAAGCCCTGAGTAAGCAAATATGCGATATCTATACATTGTGTGTGCAATTCTACTGAAAAATAAGTACTAGCAGTCTCCATCTAAAGTGCAAAGAACACTAGGTCTAGATAGAATTTAGAGCTCACAGTAGTTTAGGACTGTATTATGCCGAGATGCACGCAACACGTTTAATAACATTTCAGAACAGGCCGAGCATTTACACTAAACGCTGACTGCCAAAGAAGCGGGAATATTAGGCTGTTTGCTGCGTCTTGTGGCTCCTAAACTTTTCAAGCTAGCTGTGTGTACTTGAAAATAAGCGCACGAAAACATGTGCAAATATCTAAAGTCACGAATGAACAATAAGGCCTTCGTCGTGCGTCTTTTCCTCCTTTGCGTACTCAATTGTCTCTTTCGCGCTGAATAATAAATACGCTTTCTTTCGGTTCCCCCACTGCCTACCATTTTGCTGCAAAAGAAACGCTTCAGCGGGAACTGTGCAGTGCTCCCAATTGTTGCTATGCGTGAAAGCTCTCTTGAATATGAACGAATGTTCACGGCACGAGCGCGGGTGTCCAGCGCCATTATACCTGTTGCGAAGTTGCCTCGCAGCAACTTATCAAGCACGTGGACATCACTAAAGAACCCGACGCGGTTTCCTACGTTTCCTACGCGGTTTCCTACGTCCAGTTACGTCTGTAGGGTCATTTGTATCCGCCCTCACTTTCCCTAGGAAACTCACTAGCCAGAAAGAGCCCCAACATGGTAGCATCTTTTGCTGCAGTTCAAAGCAGAGCATGTACAGAGCTGACCGTGTGCGACTATGAACGGGCGTCATTCTCGGCTTGCAAAATGACCCGTGTCTGCTGAACGTGTTCTCGCTTTTCACCGACGGCGTCTGCTCATTGTCCGTGAAGCCAGCCTTGTTCAGCGTCACTTGTTTCCACACACAATTTCTTACACGTTGACGAACAGATGCATGGGGTGTAGAAGCGTTCTGTTTGTTGCTATAGGGACAAAAGAAATCCAGTAAACGGCAGAATATTGTTTTATTCTATAAAAAGCGGTTAGTCTTGAATTAACTACCAGCAAAAAAAATTAAATGAAGAAAACCTTGAGGTTAGGTGCTCTTGCGAGGAATGAACTTTGGCAAATCACCAGTTTCTTTGCGAAAGTCGAACCATCTTAGGCTCGATGAGTCAGCTCATTCATCAAAATAAAAGCTGCTGTAAAATTCTTTTAACAGCGGAACTTTTGAAGCCTTCCGTAATGCGTCCAACGCAAACGAAAAACCTCGGGTGGTTATGCGCCACTGGTGTAATAGAAACCTTACTACCAAGCACAGCAGGCGAGATTAAACCAAAATTGGCATGTTAAACAACGAGATATGCAGGGAGGAAAAAAATTGGAGGAGAAAGATAGGGCGAGAGAGAAATAAAACAATGTAAAGAAAGGAAAAATGCAAAGAAACAACGGGAATAAACACATAAAACATAGAAAAACTGAGAAATGCATAAACGAAATAAGAAATAGATAAAAAAACAGAGAGCAAGACGGAGAAAGATAGAAGAAGCAAAAAGTATGAGAATGAGATGAAATATGAAGTGCACATTTAACAGAGGGTGAGAGAGAAAAAAGGTAAGAGAAAGAAAGATAGTAAAATGGACAAAAATATAAAGAAACAGATACAAAAAAAGAGATATGAGAAAGAGAGAAAGAAATAAAACAGGAAATTGATAGTAAAATAAGACCGACAAGGAAGGCCGCCAAGCTCCGCTCTCCCTTCTGGCTTTGCACTTGTGCGAAGTTGCCTTAACACTTTGTTTATTGTTCTATCAAGTAAGCGTTCAAGTACACCCACCACATACACTTATTTGTATATAAACAATAAACGCAGCATCACTTTTTCCTACTTGGTTTATAAACCCGTCGTATGGTACCATTCGTGCCGTTGACGGTGTCACAGAAATTCGCATAGCTTCTCCGTTTGGCACCTTCTACACAATAATTGGACTTTCACCACGCCTTTACGTACAGAAACGGTGTAATTTATTTTCATTGTAAAATGAGAGTTCGAACACTTTGAGAATACGAGAACAGGCTTAATCTTTCGATTAACCACGGCCGAGGGTAAGAACGCAGTAAAACAAGAAAATATTTTCTTGAAATAAAAAAAATGATAATATGAAATGAGAACAAGCAGACAATGGTTGATGTACTCAGGTGAAGGTATTCTAAGCCCATGATCTTTAGTTTAAAAAAAAAAGCCCCTTTTTATCCATACTTCGTTTCGAATATAAGATTGATTAAGAAACGAAGAGTCTATTATGCATTTGCACCAGAAGGTTAGAAGGCGCAAGTCACCTTTTTTATCAGTCAATGTACTGAAACCCCCGCGCCACCCTCCGAAAGCTCTCTGCAACTATCGTATAGTTTTGCGAAGCCCCCGAGATTTGAGACATTGTAAGTTTTCTGCACCTCACCTTGTTTTGCATTGCCTCCAGGATTGACACAGTTTTGAATAACCAGTAATTTAACATACAATGACGTCACAATTTGGCATCATCTTATAGGACGTCAAAATGACGTCTGAGATTTTTGCGATTAGTGGTCTCCCGATTACGTTATATGGAGATGGCTACATGCGATAGTGACTTTTTTCATTGCTTGCCGCCATCGAGGAAGCCGACACGGATTTCCGGCCAAATTTTCCGTTTGATGAGGCATTTCGCTAATGACGAGGCCTTAAATGGATTCATACCTGTTTGAACGGGGTCTCCGTTTCACGTTTCTTAAAACAAATTACATTCTCGTTAACGTTAATTTTATCAGTAGTTGATTGCATTTGATAAAGTAAATTACATAATGAATTCTTGGCCGATCAACCGTATTGGGTATGAGCCACGTTTGTGGATTCATCATCATCGTGTCAGTGGGAATACACCATGCGCAAACATCGACTGCTTTTTTTAAATGGTGCATAACTCTTGATTGAATACAAATAAGTAAAAAATAACAAAAATAACAATAAAAAGAAGAAGCTTACACGAAGATAGAATGTATATATCAACATTGTGCCAGCACAGTTATGTTGCAACTTTCCCGAGAAATATTACTGCATGTCCCGTAGTGCTTGCTGGCAGAGATATACCCTTACAAATTGAAGCGAAAGCAATCAAGACGACGACATTGCGAAGCAGGTCTGGTTTCTGCTCGCAGCCTTTCTCACTTTTTTTTCCTTTTTTCGGTTCTGTCCGTAGTAGTAGCGATGTTGCGGTACACCATTCAATCCAGCCGAGGAAAATTAACTATGGGGGATGAAGTCATCGGGAAATAGGAATGACAGGAAGGGCAGATTGAAAACAAAATGGGCAAGTCAGGCGCCTTTTTTGGGGAGATTATCATTGCCTTTCTTTTGTATCATTGTATCTGCAACAGCTATGCTTCTGGTAGTTGCGATAGGGAAAGTTTTTTTCTAGAGGACGCTGGATATATTTATGAGCCGGTTTATATTCCATATATATTAGAATTCGATATGAAGGGCCTTTGTGAGACCTAACGTTCAACATAATTTACTGTCGGCCTTGACAGGCATGCCTTTCAAGAATAAGGAGGGTAGAGAGTCACACAGACTGGAACGATATGCCATACTAATCTGGATAGTTCAGGAAAATTTCCAGACATTCCCGTATTTTCACAACACTTCGAAGTACACGAAATAAATTGCTTTGATTCAAATTTGCGCAGTTTGAAAGAAACCACAGGGAAGGTTGTTTACATTATTTCCATGGAATTAAGTAGACGCAACATGCCAATGAACGGCGCTTGCAAGTTTTCGTAAGATAAATATTTTATTTGATACAAAGCAACAGAAAATAATCCTCAAGGCAAGCAGTAACAATCTTGTCTGGAAGAATTTTTTAATTTTTTGGTTGAATATCGCTGTAAATCCGTGGACAGTCAACGTTCCTGTTTGTTCATGGGTGCTACACCTCAGCAGTGAAGATGGAACCGCTTTTTTGTATTTGATTCTTTTTCAAGGATTTTAAGCTATTAAACACGTTAACCAATGAAAAATAACAAAGAAAAAATAAAGTTCGGGTAGTCGTCACACTGTACATTGTGAAGTGTTGCTAGCTTCCGCTGTATAGGGAATATCACGCGTCCAATACTCGGCGCCTCAGAAAGCATCCTATATAAATTGAGTATAAATCTACGAACGGCTTAGTGAATGAGTAGTATGTTGAGCAGCACAAAAGGTGGAGGGTGATTAGGCTAGACGGTGTAGCGTGAGAAGAAAAGTCGAAGGAAACACTATGGTTTATATAGTTCATCGATTCTGGGTTGCGGCGTTATGCGGGGGCATGAGTTAGAGGACGAAGAGTAAATGACAGACAAGATAGATAGATAGATAGATAGATAGATAGATAGATAGATAGATAGATAGATAGATAGATAGATAGATAGATAGATAGATAGATAGATAGATAGATAGATAGATAGATAGATAGATAGATAGATAGATAGATAGATAGATAGATAGATAGATAGATAGATAGATAGATAGATAGATAGATAGATAGATAGATAGATAGATAGATAGATAGATAGATAGATAGATAGATAGATAGATAGATAGATAGATAGATAGATAGATAGATAGATAGATAGATAGATAGATAGATAGATAGATAGATAGATAGATAGATAGATAGATAGATAGATAGATAGATAGATAGATAGATAGATAGATAGATAGATAGATGTAGAAGTAGAGCTGGCTGTGTGGCGTGTGGCTTACAGGCGCAACTACCCGTGCGGCCGGTGTCAGAGCGCAAGCTATTAGCGGCTCCATTACTCGCGTAGCCACCGCCCACAAGCACAACACACCCCGCACCGAAGCGTACGTCCCTTGTGGGCGATCTGTGGTAAAGCCTTCAGGAAAGGTGCGCAGCAAAATCAGCTGACTAATGGGAGACCACAGCATCGTATCGAAGAAATATGAACTTCCATGACGCGACTAGAAATATTGCCGAGTCAGCCAAGCGAAGCGATACAGCATCACAACTACGTCTATGTTGGCTTGTTTATTTTTTGTTGCGTTTTGAGAACGTAAACACGCTTGTTTATCGGCTGTTATTGTTACTTCATTCTGGGCTTTCGCGACTGCTTAGGTTGTGCAAAGCATAAAAATCTAATCCGCACCATTTTTTCCCTCGGAAGTACGATAGAGTTGGCGGCCGTGATGCGTACGAAGAGGAAATACGGGTTGTGGTTGTATAACTCCTTAATTCCATCTTTGTCGGCTCCTATTTTATGTGTGGCTTGCATGCGTACGATTACTTTTCAAAATATGTCTTCACTGTTTCTCAAGCACTCATCCTTCTTTTTTTATGCAGGTAGCGATAGATAGAGCTATGCTAGGATGTTGTTGATTAGGAATTGAATAAGTTGCATACGTGGTACGGTTGCATGCGCACGGCACTTTGCCAAGCACAGAAAGAAGAATAAACTGCTTGTTAGAAATTACAGGGACCACTGGTTGATTTCGTTTCTGTCCCTGTGAAAGGGCTTAAAGCGAATTGTGCAGTTCGCTTTGAAACAAATGTGCAAAATGTATATCTCTCCAGTTCAAAAACTTACTTTATAAACCTCTTTCTGAAACATTACCCGTTAAAACTGGTTACAAAGAAATGTACCTAAAACAATAAAACATTGCTTCGTGAGCTGAAAAAGCACTATTCTCGAATGTCCTTCAACGAACGGTACAGAAAAGTTCTTTTAGTTAATTCGTACACTGTTAATTATGTTATGCCAACATCTTTTGATGAAGTGCCATACGATACAATTTTCCTTATCGGTAAACAGAGTCTATGGAAGACGCGTATGCAGGACCACAACGCAGAACCGATTGCAGTTGTTCCGCTTTTCTTTATCGGTTTCCCCTTCTCTGATTCTCGGGGTAAGCCATTTTGCGATGAACTTTCCGCTCCAGAGGAGACGGCCTATTTCGCTTCTCAATGAACGAGATACATGAGATGAAAGGACGAGGTTCGGTAAATCCCTGTGGACGAGAGTGGGTGCATGAAAAGCTGGAGAGGAAGCATAGGAGGAGGAGGAGAAAAGGAAGGAAGGACAGGGAAAGGAAGCATGAGGGTGGCGTCAACCGCGATGGCTGAACAATGTGACTTGCCGCTGGGACGGGAGACAGATATCTTCTCTATTTGATGCAATACATCTTGAAAAAAAAAAAACTGGTTTCTCACTGCATTGCTCAAACTCGCTCGTTCTGTACCATAAACCTATCGTAATTAGCTTAGCGTTTACATCGCATGCGTGTTAAGCAGCGGCTGGCCATAGCGGTGGCATTGAAAAAATTCAGTATACTTTGCGCGAGTACCCACAATGCTGTTAGCTGAGAAGTTGCAATGCACTCGAACAACTCGGGACGACTGCATTCTACAGAATCCTGCGCCAATGACTTCACGTCTCAGGAGAAAGCTGTTCAGACGCTGCTGCACTTGCTGCGCTCAACCAGTTCTGTCTTTTTTTTTTTCGATCTTTATGATCCCCCCCCCCCTCTTGTTCAGAGCGCAAACTGGTTCTTCTACCAAGTTAGCATCGCTGCTTTCTTTTTTCCTTCTGAAACATTGAGTAAAAATTCTTTTCTTCTTTCACTCCCAAAAATGGCATTGTGCTTTAAGAAAGCTGGAAGAAAAGGTGGTCTAAACTATAGGTGACGAAAAATAGTAAAGGCACTCAAGTGAGTTTTATTTTGATGAATGGCACAAAAGGAAAAAATATGTGGCCATAGCAGATTTTTATTCTTTATAATTAAGCACCTCGCAGAGCCGGAATACATTACAGGATGCGGTTATATCGAGGAATGAAATACAAATATATTCGCACGCATAATGCAACTCAGTTCGCACCCGTAATACAACTAAATTCACTTGTAAATACATCTTCATTCATGTTACACTATGGAGTTACAGCATTGAATAGGATAGATCTTCGTTTCCACTACGCACTTCTTTATCAGTTAGCCAGTTGTGATGTTTAATTGTTCTAGGGAAAAAAGAATTGGCATACCTGTTCATTTTAGCTGGTACTCTAAGATTTTGCAACAATGGCCACAACGTTTTGACGTGCAAATATGTTTGTGAACGCACATTCATTCAAGTTTAGTACGGCTTCCTTTCACGGCTGAGTTGCAGTGGAATTCGGTCTACATGAAACAAAATGTTCACATTGGAATTTACACGCTATTCCTTTTACTCGATCCATTACCACTGTTTATCAGCCAATCACGACTGGTTGATATTGTGGATGTCTTTATTTCTTTGGTTTGTGTACATATAGAACACGATGACAAAGAATAGCGATGGAACAGGCTGAGAACTTCCACCTATAGGGACACAACGCCTGCCTGCTCCTTCGGGAAGGGGGGACATAGAGGAAACGAAGGCAGGAGGAAATGAAAAAGGAGACAGAAAAGGAAAGTAAAAGAAAAAAAAATCACACACGCGCAAACAGAAATTAATTAGTCAAATGAAAATGTATATAAGCGTGACGCAAACTCCATTTTATTTAAGATAGTTAAAAGGGCCTATGGCCCTGATCATGCTTAGAAGCACATCTTCCTGGGAACCAGCAGGCAATCTTGTAAGGTCGTGCACGTTTAGTCCAATCAGTCCATAGTCCTTTTTAAGTAGTGCTTGCTGCACAACTAATGGAGGACACTCTAAAATGACGTGTTTTAGTATTTCACAGCAGCCGCACGGCGAACGAGTTGGACGGTCAGCCCATCTTTGACGGTATAATCATTAGAGCACTGACACAGAACCTACTCATACCTTATATAACAGGGCTCTGTCACGACGACTCAATCCACGATCATGAATACCAGGAGAAAACAATCCGCTTGTGACATGCTGATCGGGATGCTGCTTTTGAAGATGTCACTGAATCAGCAGAGGAGCGTTGTCAAACCGGCATGAAATTTCTAGGCAGTCACTGTTATTGTAAGCACAAGTTGAAGTGAAGCAATCGGCCTCTTCATTTTTAAGGAGACGAACATGCGAATGTATTCACTGGCAAATTAGGGACACCGCACGAGTAATAAGTTCCGTGGCAGGTGTAACGATGCTGCATATAATTGGGTCACCGGAGTCTTTTCTCTACAATCTGCTACGGAAAGCACGAGAGTATATAAGTAATGAAAACTTTCGATTCTTTTGATTCTTCTAGTACAAATTTCAGTGCAATATCAATTGCAGCTGTTTTCGCAGTCGTTTAGGAGAATGGATGCGGTATACGAAACACCCGCGGGACCTTAGTAGAAGGGCAAGAAAAAGCTGCGAAGCCACCTTGGCTGTCATTGTGCACAGATACGTCTGTAAAAACTTTGAAATAACTGTTAAAGTTTACAAATTAGTGTGACTGAGTCAAATAAAATAGTGCCGAAACAGGCTGATCAGGCTTCTTGAGTATTCCAGGGATGAAAAGATAAATGGGGACGATGCATTTGTTGCGCTTTGCTGGAGTAATGAAAGAAGTATACAGAATCTTCCTAACTGTGCGTAATTGTGGTAAACATTGTCGCCATTTTTTCACATGAGAGAGCTTTGACGCTGAGTGAGGTTACGAATGAGTGTGTTATAATCTGGTGCTCTGTAGATGCGCTCGATATGGTGCAGCGCTCTCTAGTCAGATGGCGCACCAGATGGTAACAGATGGTGCACCGCGAGGTAAGCCAAGTATTAATCGGAGGGCAATAAGATGGCCTCGTTCCAATTAAGACATCATACTTGGCGGCACATATAAAATAGGCAAAGTGCACATCAAGCCAGAGAGCACAGCTGAACAGCTGATTGATACGCCTGTAGTGCTGTCCGCTTGTCACAGCCAGCGCACTTAACATTCAAGGCAACGACATATCTAAGGAGCGACTGTGATTTCCGCCTCGCGCAGATAACAGCCGGGTGCCAAGACAGGCGGTCATCGATAATTAGCCCCAGTTAGCGATGTTGTTGTACCAACGCTGTTGATGTGTCTTAAATGTACTGCCAGTTCATGCTTCTTTAAGCACGCTGCATTGAATGATAAGCAACGCCCGCTGATTTATCAGGTGATATCTGTAGACCAACTTCTTCAAGGTATTCTGTAGCCGTATTAAGCGCTCTCTGTAAGATTCCGCGAAGACATAGACGCTGATGGGAAGGACCGCTGATCCACAGTGCGTTGTCTTCAGCAATTTAAACGCCTATTCGGAACTCATATTCTTGAGGCAAAGAGCTTGGCGATCTGGCAAGCACGCTGTTGAAGACAAGTGGCGATAAAACGCTGCCCTAATTGAGGGACACCCCACCTAAGAGTGCGTGATCCACTCGTGTTGCCTTCGACAATTGCTTTAATTTTGCGCTCCAACAGAAATTTACCCACACAGGTAGGCAGCCGACCCTAAATTCTCACAGCCATACGTACAAAACGATCACTTCATGTGGCATCGAATCAAAGGATTGTTGTACATCCAGAAATGACATATATGCAGAGTGCCTATTTTCTCGAGCAGACTCAAGCGTCTATACGAGATCTGCTATGCTATGGAAGGTAAAACGATGCCGACAAAAGCCACCCATAACACCAGGGATAAAACTTAACTCCTATGGTCTGGAATTTAGGGGAAGAGTTCCATTAGCTACACCAGCAGATATATATTATAAAAAGTATACTAGAAGTGAGTTAAATGGGACGGTATGACTTCAGGAGCTTTGCAGGGCGCCCGGGCTTTAAGATTGGTTTGACGATAGATGCTTTCCATTCAACGGAGATCACAAATGTCTGCCCAACTTTGTTATATTCATCCAAACGTTACTTATGAAAGGTTGAAAAATTGAATTGCTGCACAAACTTGAAGAAAAAAACAAGAGAGACAGGAAAGAGTGCAGACTACCAACTGTTTATTGTCGTTTTTTGAAGCCAATATATACATGCTACGCTGCGCTTCCACGATGCGCACAAAACCAAAGACGCCGCAAACAAAGCCGACCAAATCAAATCAAAATTGACTGTCACCACAATGACAAACGTGAAAAATGGCAAAATACAAAAGTGATACCCACCACGATCTAAACTGCTTACTCCCAAGGTGTGCGCTCATCTTTTATCTTTTATTATTCATTGCACCAAGCATCAACTAAAGCATGAAAAAATGAAAACATGTTCTAGAGATTTTCGTTTTAAAACCCTAAAAATAGCGCTTAGCACCAAATAAAACAACAAATTAACATTTTCATATTCACTCCAAGCAGCCCCAAATGAGAAACCAGAAGAAGCAGTACGCCGAGAGAGTCAAAAACTATACTAACATAAAATCTAACAAAACATTCCGTAGCGTCACATGGGAAAGAAAACAAGAACACTAATAAACAACACAAAGAAAGATGAATGGAAGAGAACACAATGCAAGGCGTTAGCCACAACACTACACATGACCTTGCAGGAAGACCATTTCCCTGTCCGAAAGTGAAATGGAAGGCATGCTTATGCACTTGTCATCATATTGCCTGATAAAATACGCTTCAATTATCTCTCTTTCGGTCTTTTCACGCGCCTTAGCCATGACTGACGCACTCTCGAAACGGGGGGAGCAACCGCATGTCCTACAGTGGAAATCTAAATGACCGCCATTTTTTCCTTTTACGGCCAGACTGTGCTCACGCAAGCGTTCGTTGAGGCAACGCCCCGTCTGCCCTATGTACACCCTCCCACACGACAAAGGAATCAGATACACAACCGCAAATACACACCTAATGAACAAGTTCGCATGCTTTTTTGTGCATTTTGCCTTCTTTTGTTTAGTTATTAACGAGCAGATCTGACGTAACTTTGTAGGCGCAGAAAACAGTACATCAACACCGTACCTATTAGCCACCTTTTTTACATTATGGGAAACACTATGTAAGTAAGGCATAACATGAATAGGCCTCTTCTCCCTTCCTTCGACAGTTGGACCCCCGCCCTTGTATTTTTTAAGAAGGCTTTCACAAGCGCTAGCTAAAAACTGTGCTGGGTACCCAGCCGCACCCAGACGAGCTACCTGATCCTCGAAGCTTTCAGAGATCAGATGAGGGCAAGACTTGTCGAGGGCTTCCGCACAAGCTGACAACACAATGCCCCTCTTAATCAACTTCGAGTGCGCACTATCAAAAGGCAACAAGCCTTTCTTCGATCGCGGATTGTACTTGAAGCAGATGTGTTCTTTGACAAACTTCAGCCGTAGGTCCAGAAACTGGATCTCATTATCAACCGGCATTTCGTGCGTGAACTTCAGGCCACTGGAGTGTCTGTTGAAAACCTCAAGGACACCTTTCACAACACCTTGTACCCGTTCACATGGGACCTTCCCAAGCACGATAAGGTAGTCGTCCACATACCTGAAGGTGCGAACGACATCCAAATGGGACAGATCATCCTTCAGGCGTTGGTCGAAGGCTGCCAAAAAAATGTCACTAAGAACAGGTGCGACTGCAGATCCAATACAAATGTGTCCGAGAAGGGCAGCTGGCAAAGGGTAGTGTCACGGTACCTACAAAGCGTACTTGGCTCTCTTAACAGCGGTGATCCTTTCTTAGTGCGAAGTTCTTTGGAAATCGTTTCTACTTTGAAGGAAAGCTTACCAGTGGCGTCCACGGCTTTTTCAATTGATGTGGAAGAGCTTTTTTACTCAATTCCACATGGCGCGCTTTTTGATGCTGTCAAGAGTGCAATCGAAGAATTCGGTGAAATTAGGTTCCAAAACAAGCATGGTATCTTCGTGAATAACTTTTTGGAACTTTTAAAATTCTACCTAGAGTCCACTGCAATCAGCCACCAGGAGGGCACCTACGTCCAAAAAGCTGGATTTGTATTGGATCTGCAGTCGCACCTGTTCTTAGTGACATTTTTTTGGCAGCCTTCGACCAACGCCTGAAGGATGATCTGTCCCATTTGGGTGTCGTTCGCACCTTCAGGTATGTGGACGACTACCTTATCGTGCTTGGGAAGGTCCCATGTGAACGGGTACAAGGTGTTGTGAAAGGTGTCCTTGAGGTTTTCAACAGACACTCCAGTGGCCTGAAGTTCACGCACGAAATGCCGGTTGATAATGAGATCCAGTTTCTGGACCTACGGCTGAAGTTTGTCAAAGAACACATCTGCTTCAAGTACAATCCGCGATCGAAGAAAGGCTTGTTGCCTTTTGATAGTGCGCACTCGAAGTTGATTAAGAGGGGCATTGTGTTGTCAGCTTGTGCGGAAGCCCTCGACAAGTCTTGCCCTCATCTGATCTCTGAAAGCTTCGAGGATCAGGTAGCTCGTCTGGGTGCGGCTGGGTACCCAGCACAGTTTTTAGCTAGCGCTTGTGAAAGCCTTCTTAAAAAATACAAGGGCGGGGGTCCAACTGTCGAAGGAAGGGAGAAGAGGCCTATTCATGTTATGCCTTACTTACATAGTGTTTCCCATAATGTAAAAAAGGTGGCTAATAGGTACGGTGTTGATGTACTGTTTTCTGCGCCTACAAAGTTACGTCAGATCTGCTCGTTAATAACTAAACAAAAGAAGGCAAAATGCACAAAAAAGCATGCGAACTTGTTCATTAGGTGTGTATTTGCGGTTGTGTATCTGATTCCTTTGTCGTGTGGGAGGGTGTACATAGGGCAGACGGGGCGTTGCCTCAACGAACGCTTGCGTGAGCACAGTCTGGCCGTAAAAGGAAAAAATGGCGGTCATTTAGATTTCCACTGTAGGACATGCGGTTGCTCCCCCCGTTTCGAGAGTGCGTCAGTCATGGCTAAGGCGCGTGAAAAGACCGAAAGAGAGATAATTGAAGCGTATTTTATCAGGCAATATGATGACAAGTGCATAAGCATGCCTTCCATTTCACTTTCGGACAGGGAAATGGTCTTCCTGCAAGGTCATGTGTAGTGTTGTGGCTAACGCCTTGCATTGTGTTCTCTTCCATTCATCTTTCTTTGTGTTGTTTATTAGTGTTCTTGTTTTCTTTCCCATGTGACGCTACGGAATGTTTTGTTAGATTTTATGTTAGTATAGTTTTTGACTCTCTCGGCGTACTGCTTCTTCTGGTTTCTCATTTGGGGCTGCTTGGAGTGAATATGAAAATGTTAATTTGTTGTTTTATTTGGTGCTAAGCGCTATTTTTAGGGTTTTAAAACGAAAATCTCTAGAACATGTTTTCATTTTTTCATGCTTTAGTTGATGCTTGGTGCAATGAATAATAAAAGATAAAAGATGAGCGCACACCTTGGGAGTAAGCAGTTTAGATCGTGGTGGGTATCACTTTTGTATTTTGCCATTTTTCACGTTTGTCATTGTGGTGACAGTCAATTTTGATTTGATTTGGTCGGCTTTGTTTGCGGCGTCTTTGGTTTTGTGCGCATCGTGGAAGCGCAGCGTAGCATGTATATATTGGCTTCAAAAAACGACAATAAACAGTTGGTAGTCTGCACTCTTTCCTGTCTCTCTTGTTTTTTTCTTCAAGTTTGTGCAGCAATTCAATTTTTCAAGTATGAACCAACTAGTCTGCAAAAAAGTATTGCTTATGAAAGGCTTCATCGATGTTTCGCAAAGCTTGGTACGCAATACCATCTTCACCTTGGGCAGTGTGGCGATACGAGATGCACAGTGACTGGCACAGCTCCTCGAAAGAAAAATTGCTTCATACATCCGACAGGCAGGGCCATAGAGAGAGAGAGAATAAAAAGAGGGAAAGGCAGGAAGGTTGACCAGAAATTTGAGCATCTGGTTTGCTACCCTGCAATAATGAAAGGGAGAATGGGGAATAAAAATGGGAAAGAAAGCGAAGAGCGAAGTAGACGCGCGAAAGAGAAAGCAAAAAAAAAAATGAGCTGAGGTGCTATAGCCTATTCAATAGGCCACTTCCACGCATAATGTTCGATAAGGCCTACACTGATTTTCTGTGCGAAGACAGATTACGTCGCCTTTCAAGCACTGACTGTTCCGACAAGGGTCGCTCGTCAAGACGAGCTAACGCAGCAGCCAGATGCCGTCTCTCCAAGCTGTAACGAGGACAGTGACAGAGAACGTGCTCTATCGTTTCATCGCGGCCGCAATGGTCGCAAGCAGCACTGTCTTCCGTGCCGATTCGGAAGGCGAATGATTTGGTGAAAGCGACACCAAGCCACAGTCGGCAAAGTACCGTTGTCTAAAGTCGAGATAGTCTGAACGGAGGCCGAAGTCGACGAGACGTGTCCACCCTATGCAGTCGCGTGTGCTCTAAGCACTCCACGTTCCACTGTGATTTTACTTCTTTATTAGTGATTTTTTATTTTTATTGCAGCATCAGTTCTTGACAAGGAAATGGATTCTTCTTCGCCATCTTCGTGTGCTGATCGAGCAGCTACATAAACATGTCCGTTTCCCAATATGCCGCAGTGATTTGAACGCCACTAAAACGTGAATTTGTGTCCATCGTGGAAGAAGTGTTGAAGTAACTCTCTAATTTCCAACACTAGTTGTTCATGAGGTCCCCGGTGTAAGGCGAACACCAAACACTGTAGTACTGCTTTGGAGTCCGTGAACACGCTCCATTTTTTACTTCTTGGTGTTTAATGACTTTAACTGCGCTATGTAGAGCAGCAAGTTCCGCAGCTGTCGATTACGTCTTGTGAGATAACCGAATCTTCGTCGTAGTCGCTGTTGCACGAAAGACCACCAAGCCTGCAGACCCATCTACTTTAGTAGAAGCGTTAGTATATAAATGGCTATGCTCACTGCACTTCTCATACAACAAGAGAAGAGAGAGCTGCTTTAGCGCTGGACATGAGAGCCGAGCTTTTGACCGTATGCCTGGAACCGTGAGTTCAACATGTGAATTATTCATACAACATGGCGGAGTTGCAATTCTGGACGAAGCTATCTCGTGGGTATGCGTGTACGTTATGGCAAGACTGTCTTGCAAAATGAGGCACGAGGTCGGTCTTCTGGCAGTGAGGCTAGATGATGGGCAGTGGCGTGAGTAAGATGCCTCACGTGTGCTCTGAGTACTTTCATTAAATATGCGTCTTGAGCGGGTAGTTACTTGTGATCGCAATTGTCTCAGCTGTTGACGGACATCGCTGTAGCTCCAGACAAACTCGCAGAGCCACAGCCTGGATGCTTTCGAGAGTGCGAATGCTGGTTCGGCAGGTATTGGTCAACACAGGCAAGCTGTATCGCAAATAGCCGAGAAAAAACGTCTTGTATATTTGCATCATTGCATGTACTGAAGTCCCCCAGGTATTTTCTCCAAGATAATTCAATAAGTTAGCAATGTCTGTCAGCCTCTTCTTCAAGTGGGCCACATGTGGGCCCCAGCAGAAGTCTCTATCGATGAATACGCCTAGAAATCTGTGCGTCCTGACATGCGGTATATCTTGGCCGTCGATAGATATAGCGTATGGTCTCGTTGGCTTTCGACTAAAAGCAATCAATGCGCATTTCGCTGGCGAGATCTTCAGACCCTTTTCATTGAGGTACTTACAATAATACCAACGTCGCAGCTTTCTGAAGTCTTGCGCGTACCTGAGCTCTTGTCAAGCCAGAAACCCAGACGCAGATGTCGTCAGCATACATAGATAGCTTGACCATACTCGGCAGTCGTTCCACAAGATAAATGAGAACGAAGTTGAAGAGGGTTGGTCTCAGTACGCCACCTTGCGGAACTACACGATGCGTGGAGTGTTGGGAGGTTGGACCATCTGCAGTGTTAATGAGCACGGTCCGCCCTTGTAAATAACTGCGTGTCCAACAATACAATTGTCCACCTAGGCCCGCTGACTCAATGAGTTTGAGGATGGCATCATGAACAACGTTGTTGCGTGCTCTTTTTACATCAAGGAACATGGCCAAAAATAGTCGCTCACATGCCGAAGCTGGACTTAGTTGATTGAACATCGGAGGCGGCCATAGTACAACATTGTGGTATCGGGACGTATCAGGGTATCGAGACCGCTGTTTGCGTCCTGCCATGACATAATATAATCCAAAGTATCTGTGAACTCTTTCACGAGTATCTTCGGGGGTCGTCCGGCCGTTGCGCATAATGCTGCAATTAGATTCTTGTAAAGATCAGGAATACGTAGAGCTTTCGGTATCCTCCATGCACTTCCAAAGCCGCTTCCCGTATGCAGCGAACTTCACAGTGAAGACCAACTCTTTTCTCGAAAATTTTTCGAGTGTCGCTGTATGGCTGCATCTAAGTGGTTTTACGCCGTCTAATCTGATCTTTTTTAGAGCGCTGGGCTGTCCTATATGCACGGCGTCGAAACGCGCGTAGCCTTGAATGTTGCAAAAATTCTAACAATTTTCCTGACGTTATCCACAACCACTCCGTCTTCCGAAAACCATCGCCCTAGAAACTGCGCTCTGAGGAGAGCAAGCACGCTAAGCTCTCCACGCGATTCGAAACGTTAAAAAAATACAGCACTGTGTGTAGTTACATTTCATAAGAACGTGCTACAATGTTTCAAGCAGACTTATAATTTTTACGCACACTGCAAGTTTTTAAACTTTAAGTAAAGAAAGCGTGCATGTTACCCAGAGGCGAGAAAAGTTGTTTTTCTTTATATTGAATGTTGCACACTTTTTGTTTATATAAAAGATCAATTTTATTTTAGCATTTTGTCATCCTGTGTGCACGGTCGACCGAACACAACTTAGAAGGGTAAACATGGACCGAGGCACCGAGAAACGAAGGCGGTGTTTTCTCCTTTACGCCTTGCTTTTTTCGCCCCCCGTGGTACGATGAAAACAGTTTTGCTTAAGCTACATTTGTTTCGTCATTTTATTTTTCTTCATCGTCGCGTTCTTCTTATCGCAGGATTTCTGTTTGCTTGTTTGCAAAAAGGCTGAAGATTTTAGTCAAACTCGGAGTTCACGGTGGCCTCTGTCAAGAATGTGCAGGAGATTGGCGCCTGCTGAGACAGCAACCCGTGAGGCGGTGGCGGAGACTAATTATCAGCTTGTGTTAGTGTGCGATAAATAAACTGAAAAAAAGGGATGTGGTACTTTGACAGTTTTTTTGTGAAAATAATTAAAGTAAAAACCTTAATTATGATCCCACGGTGTGTTTTCTCATGCAGTCCTTGCCTCTTGGCTCAAGTTGTATTACTACATATTGCTCGAGTACCACGAAGTCATCAGTGCGAAATACTAAAAAAAAAGTGAACTATGCCAGGTTTGAAAATGATAGAAAAGACAATTGCTGGGTACGCGCATGTATGTTTACCTTTCAGAAGGAATTAATCTCGTCTCAAAATTTTCTTATTCTGTTCACTTATACCTGCACTTTTTTCCTCGAATGGTTAAAGTGCTGACTTCTCCAGTCTCCTAAATGTTGAATTTTTCAAGACAGCAGAAACTGCTACAATGATGAGACGCTTTTGAAAAAAATAGTTATTTTATTCTCTATGCTGTCAATATGCTCTGCGGAGTCTTTTTTTTTTTTTTAGGGGGGTGGGCAATCTCGTTTGTTGTAAAGATATGAATATGAAGACGATGAAGAACAGGGAGAAAATACGGATAAGCGTTTACTTTGTAACGGTGCGGTGGGAAGTAGTCACCTTGACTGTGTTATAATAAGGGGTCACTTCATGTACAATCTAGCATTCAGTCATCTTTTTTCTACTTATTTATTATTTTTTCAACCTAAGCTCTCTTTTTTTAAGTCAACGTTACTTACACATGTCAGAAAGAAAAAGGTCTCAGCGCCATGCATTTAGCCGCCCACTGTGGAAACGAGGCATAAAACTAAGTATCTTTGTTCTACAGTGAAAGCTATCACCAAGCCACTATAGCATGGCCGTAGTCGTCTGTCACCACCACCTGCGCCGCTGTCACCTCAAACTAGAAAAAAAAACAAAGTGTGAAAAAAAAGAACTTGGTGAAACCTTGATTGATATGTGGGGTTTAACGTCCCAAAACCACCATATGACTATGAGAGACGCCGTAGTGGAGGGCTCCAGAACTTTCGACCACCTGGGGTTCTTTAACATGCATCCAAATCTGAGCACACGGGCCTTTGGTGAAACCTTGAGCTTCTACTTCAAGGGTAGAACGTGATGACGTAATCGGTCCCTGTGCTCGTCGCCTTCTCAATTGCTAGTCTCGCTTCTGTTCCCGCTGTGTGCCTCGGCGATTCCGTAGGAAAAACTAACAATGAGGCGCGTAACATTGACATTCATTATCACCATCAGTCACAGAATCAATCAAGTGCAAATAATGTCCCATAGATGTGTAGCGGTTATACCTGGCTTAACTGCATGATGACGAATAATGGCATCATGGGTGCCTTCCTTCTTCATACAAATTATGAATACGATTATTCAAGTAGTTGCGATGATTCAGGTTTAGCTATATCAGTTGCATTAAGAGAGTTTCAAACGGGCTCAGGAAAGGCCACTTATTCAACTTTTTGCTGTTACTGTTGTGCACTTTCCGCACAGGTCTGGTGTTTCAGTACATTTCTGCAAGTATAGATGAAGTACGTTGTGATTCGGTAATCATAAGTGCTACGATGACAAAGAACAAAATAAAAATTACGTGAATCATGGTGAGTGGTGCCGTCATTACAGAAGTGAAAATGCTTGCGTCATGTAAACCTGTACCTTTCGACGCACTCAGACGCTATCTCAAAAAAAAAGCAAACTGAGCACAGCATGCCTGCTACTGAGGATAGTCTTTTATATCAATAAGCTTTCTTGAGAAAATCGAGAAAGCGGTGATGCCACTACCCAACCGGGTTATTCGTTGACTTCTATTTTTTCGCATATTTCCTATAAATAGTGAAAGAGCTTTTACCACTGGAAATAGCATCCACAAAAGAGCTTACCAATTCATGAACAAAACAAAAAAATTACAAGAAATAAGAACTACAAAATCAATAATGCGAAACGTTGCACAAGCCTCTAGCAGAATGAACTGCTGAACGAAGTTAATATACTACAAGCTAGTTGAATAAAATTCTTTTTTGTGAAGAAGGAGCAAAAACTTTGTGTACACTAAAAAAATGGTAATCTGAAGTGAAGAATAAGAAAAAAATTGAAGGAGATGTACTAGAGAAAACTGCGGCACTTCTTAGGCATTGAGGAAAGGGGGGGTAAGGAAGGGCAACGTTTCCAAGAGGGTGGAATGCGTTATTCTATGTGAGGCTATAGCCCCTTCGGTTTGCATGGTGGAATTCGCCCTATTCGTCTCTGCTACGTAGCTAGTCAGAAGAAAGCGAAATGGTCGCATACAAAAAGGACAATTACGTGGGGAAATAAAAATCGATACAATGATGTCAAAAAATATTGATGGTCAGAACAGCGAAACGGCTGAGTGACTGAATGGGGAGGGTGGTAGTGCCAGAGTGGGCCTCATCGCATAGAGACGAGACAGGCCTTCAGGAGGACTCATCCATCGTAGCATCGGGGGAACGGCGGTCGAGGCCGCTAGAAAAAAAAAAAGGCTTTCGTCGCCACTTTGCAATGCAGAGTGATTTTCGACTGGACCAGGGGCAAGTACTTCCGGGCGTCCGCCTCCCTTCATTTCATGGAGATCAACGAAGACGAGGAATGGAAATTCCTCAATAAGGTTAAATGTGTATATAAAAGAAAATTTAAAAAAAATCAGGGGACCCTATATTGCCTACCAGATTTTGCAACGGAGGCGGTTGAACGAAAACATGAGTGGCGGAAAGCAAAACCACGAAATGGCTGAAAAAAATGACTCCAACAGAAATAGCGTTTGGAGGGCCCCTGGCGATTGCTGTGAGTCGGAAGCGGCCGGGGGTTCTTAAAGACGGCAGTGTCGTGAAAGCTATTGCCTCGGGTGTGTGTGAGAAAGTGAGGGGGAAAGTGGTGGACTAGCACTCCTCAGCTGAAGAAATTAGGCCCAGCACAAGAGGCTACTTGAACTCCGGCTTTGGGGGGGGGGGGGGGGGGGGGGAGAGGGGGTATGGGATTGGTGGTCCTTTTGCGAGATTTCGCTCCGATGGCGCTTCGGCAGACTAAATTAGAAGTGTGGCTGGGCCAGCGTGTACTGCGGCTTTAGGCTTAAATTGAAGCTCAGAGATGCGGGTGCGCAATTATCCATACTTGTGCAAGGAGAGCAATTAGAAATTTTACCAGATTAAATCAAGCAACTGCTTGAATCTACGTTGGAAGGATTAAATTTTAGATTCGTCTATCTCATAGCAAGTTCGAACAGGCTTAGTAGAAATTACTTACGAAATTGAAAGCTGTTGTAAAAACGTGTTCATCTAATTCTTTCGTTGTATGCAAATGCGAGCACGATGCAACAATATGACCAGTACGAAGCATGCGAAGACACTTGACGAGAACAACGTGGCAGGGTCGTTGGTGTGACAAGAATGGTGATACGGCTCCTCAAGGTTGATCCCTATTTATGAAATATTGTAAAGCCTACAGTCACAACAATATGTACCTCAGACATCAAATAAAAAAATCGCTTCTCCATGTCTAGTAGCGTAGGCCGTAACGGCGTATAAGTGCCACACAGTCGATAATGCTCAATCGACTGCAATGATGAATACGTTGTTGCTACCGTATGATAGTTATGCTATCGATTAACGCAGTAGCAGTAGCCCGCTTAAGAAGTGGGCAGGCTGTAGGCTAACACTGTTGCCGGGTGACCTCATTATAGAGGCAACTACCGTGGTGGTTCATCAATTAAGTGTATCGTCGGCAACGTGTATCCGCAGGCACGATACCGCACCGAGTAATGAGTTGGACAGTGCTGGGTCAACATAGGCGCAGCAAGTTGACATTCACATTAAGAAAACAGTGTAAGAGACCAGGTAAGTAAATAGCAAGCACCGGGTTATAGTGCCTTAAAAAAAAAAACTCCACACACAAAATTTGCTGAGTTCAATTCCCCAATGCGCAAAGGAACTTCAGGTGCTATTTTTTTCATTTGAAAGCAAATGGTAAGCGATTATATAGCGCATCTATATGCACACGTTTGTGCACGCTCAGATATCATTTGACATTGTTCCTTTCATACCGAGTGTATTATTTAGCTTGCTTGCGATCTTGCGGCAGCATAAATGGCCCGAAACAGTGTTATCTTAATATTTAGCGTTTGTCTGGCGTAATCGAAGTATGTTTAGGGCTTCATGGAGGGCGCAACAACAGGGCTTGTGGCGCAGTAATTACTAGACTGAAAGCGCTTCTGTACATGCTGGTGCATCTGCTGCATGACCGATGTACCAGATCTATGCCACGTGTTTAAAATAGCAACGTACTTGAAACTTTGTTGCCGTGGACTCCAAAGCGACGTTCGTGACATTGCTTTTTAACAAGAATCCAGCCCGTATGACGGTTTAAACGGAGGGCAGTTTAATTCAAATGAAAAAAATTTTTAAAGCTCATATTCCTACTTTATTTCTTTTTGTCAATATTTTTGCTGGCGGCCATGGCATTTGTACTTTATCCTGGTAGTGTGTCATGACAACATTCATTTGGTGGTCATACCGCTATTTTTGTGTTTTTTTCTAGTTTTGCTTGATTGACAAACAATTTATTTCGTACAGCTAACTCAGATGTTGCCCACATTTAAAAAAAAAATGGCGGTTGACTTCAATGAAGTAGAAAAAAACTGAGAGGAAGAAATCCACTTACACATGCAGTATACATACACAACACGTTTCTGTGACAAAGCAAATATTTTTTTTCTTTTACTATGGCTGCAACAGCAATTGTTTTATGAAGTACTCCATTTAACCAGCCCAGATTGATTGCAGCTCGGTTGCAACCGAGGTGTTTTTTTTTTCGTTAAAGCAAATGTTATCTTCAGAAATATGCAAAAGAAAACTCCCGTAAACCCAAAAATCGGGATCCTTAAAAGGCCGATTGTTGTCAAGCGTGACCGAAACACACGAACAAATATTTCTTTGGTGCTTTATGCTTTGCCGGTCTCAAGTGACCTATAAGAAGTACCGGGCAAGAGTGCGCGCACCTTTCCTTCGGTTATCTACAGCACTTTATTTTTGTGCCTTCATACGCCCTCAGCGACGATACACAGGACGCCGCACTCTTTGTCAAGGCACGCCGCGAGCATTACAATGACGGCGGTGCTACTGAATCAAGCCGGCTATAAAGGAAGGCGGAAGAAACCAGCATTCCGGTGGTGTCCAAGCTAGTCTAGAGGAAATAAATGCAGTAAGAAAGAAAGAGCTCGGAAAGAAAGAAACGGGGCGTCATTGTTGTAGGCTTGGCCTTAGGAGGTGACTTTTCTATTCAGCAACCGATCGCAAAGCAACGGGAACGATGAGGTACTCCAGCGCCTCTGCGATCTCGGGGAGTTGTGTTGTTGTTGCCTCGGATGTTTGCACCGAAGCGTAGGTGTGGCAGGGCTAAGGCTGCTCAGGGAGTCTAGCGCAAATGAACCGGACGAGATCGGAATGCGAGGAGAAGAACCGCGGGGTGGTGGCCAGCCAGGAGTTGTGGGAGGAAGAAGCGGCCGACTCTTTCGACCATTTCTCTCCTCACAGGGCTATCCACGTCGACAACCGAAGCATGCCACAGGCCTTGTTTAGCAGCGATCCGATCGAATTCGATCGCCATCGTTACTTCTTGTTTTCTTTGCTGTGAGGCTGCTGCGTTGGCGCTACTCAGAGTGTTGCGCGCTGGGCTGGCGCACGCTTATCGCGTGGCTGTCTGTTGTACAAAATAGTCTCGGGGTGTCGGTAGGGGCGACACGGGTCGTCTGGTTGTTCCTGATGCAGAAGCCGTGTATAAGTGCACGCAACGGAGACCATAGGCAGAGGTACGCGAAGAATCTCCCTATCGACGGGTGAAACGAATAGGCCATGCAGGAGCAAATGAGAGGGGTCTCGGGATTTGTTGGAGGCAAGACGCTTTTGCCCTTCCGAAAAGAGGTCGGGTTGTGACTTTTGTGACGGCAGCTCCCTCTGTTCTTTTCCTTTTCTGTTGTTTTATTTTCAGTGCCTGATAATAATGATGTTTAAAAACAAGTAAAAAAAGCAATGCACGCGTTTCTGTGAGATAAGTCGGGTAGTTTATGCAGCTTTGATGTCGTTTTTAGATTGACCGATTTGGCTAAACCTGGTATTTTAGTGTAAAAAAAATAGCGGCGTAGTAAACTTTGCAGGAGCGTCTGCCTTCTTGATAGACGGCATTGTTGACGTCCACGTTGTTGATAGCCGGCTGGAGTTATGAATGTGCATTTTTAAGCAGCTGTTGCACATCACAGATAATGCAATGTGCTAGAAGCCTACAGATAGCGTTGGTCTTATATTTGTGAGTTTAATTTGAATCGCTCGAGTCAAAAGCGGTCATTTTCGAAGCTAGCAGCCGCTTCTCCAAAAATGGTTGGTACCACCGCTTCGCTGTTTTCCTTAAGCACTGCGCTGTTGCGTGCCTCAGCTAAGGAAGCCATAACTTCAAGACGAGAGTGGCAGCGCCTACGGCGCTTTATGCGAGCGGTGGCTGTTAGCCGTTCTCGTCTACGATGGCCACAACTATGGGTGAGCTGTAGGCGGCCCACTGTTCTCACCACAGCTTGCCGAGTAAAAAATAAGACGTGCCCGAAACAGTCAGGTGATTTGTTGTTTGAATTATATCTTATTGTTTACGTTTTGCTCGTGTTAACGTAATTTTTGGACAATTTTTTTATTTCAATATGGTCGCAGTCGGCGTATACCCACGCCACTGCGAACAATACTAGTGTGCAGGTATCGTGTCATGCATGAAAAAAGAATGATGCAAAGGTGCTTCATATGGCTAAATAGCAATACAAATTGAATAAAATTTTATTGTGACATTATGTTCCGTAATGCGAACTTGCAAAAAAAAAAACAGCCTGTCGTGGCGATTTTCCGGCCGATTTGCGCTGTCGCTCTCTTGCGCACAGCAATTTAAACACGAAGTGCAAACCTGGAAGTTTATTGTAGATTCATAATACGAGCCACATTGAGGATGCGAATGGCACACAGGCACTCCACAAGCGAGTATTGAAGCTCGTTTGCCGCATTCAGCACAAAAGTTTCGCTTTTCCAGCACGACAGTGCCGCCCGGCGCGTCCCAAATCGGCTCGGGCGAAGCTCGCCACCCTCTTGGCGTTGCCAGTTGCGCATACGGTGGGGGTGGTCGAGGTTAGAAGAATAAATTGGCGCCCAATTTTTCAGTCCTATAGGGAGCATGGTGCAGTGCCTGGCGCATACGCGAGTCACCGAAAAGTGACCACCTTTGTGAGGAGGAGTCCTCTACCTTTCCCTACTTCCGGCTTCATAAAATGTGACGTAACGACCTGTGCTCAGTATATTCCTTCCTCCACGAGTTTTGGTCTTGCAGCTGTCGTGCGTACGTACCTCAGCCGAGCGCCTGCAAGCGGGCGCTTCGCCCCTTGAGGTGTGAAACACAAAGCGTTGCTTCGTTGTTGGCTGCAAAGCGAGTGGCTGGGCAGCGCAGAAGCATCGGCATTGGTTTAACAGTAAACAACCAGATGTCGCAGCAAGCGGTAGTGTGTTGCGACTGATCGAGTTCGCCAATAACGTCAATTGCTGAGGTCGTGGCACGTTGCCGAAGTGGGTGGAGCCACGACGACGGGCTAGGCTTTGCCCTTCGTGTGAGGTAGAAAGGTGGCGAGGCCACGAGAAAGTTTGAAACGAGCTGAAACCGATGTTCTAACTCTTGTAACTTCCTTAAACGACCAGTCAACAGGCTCCGAAACGCGCTGGATAAGCTCGCGCATTTTTCCTGCGCGTGACCAACCTCCTTCAATGCGCAGCGACGTCAACTCGGCGATTGGCGACGTGACGTAGCACGCAGCTCGTCGATTGGTCCAAACCAGGTAACAATAAAGAGTAACTTAGTCAACGTCACCGATCGCCGAGTTGACGTCACTGCGAGTGGAAGAAGGTTGGTCAGGCGTACGAAAGATGCGCGAGCTTTTCCTGCGCGTTCCGGAGCCTCTTGACTGACCCTTTAGTAAAGCACGTATTCACAAAAATCTTGTGGCAGCATTTTCACGAAGTGTAAGTGGACAAATTTCTTTTTATAACTGTTTTTGGACCTTGGGGTACGCGTGCTTTTTGAGAGCTTCAAAAGCGGAAGTTAAGGCGATAGGTCGTACCTCTTCAAGCTAAAAAACTTTAAGTGTTTCTGTATTGCTCGTTATTCAAGGAGTAATTTTTCTCAAGCCAACCGGGACTTCCACCCTATAACCACCTTTTCTTGAGCCCTTTGTAATTATTGTATTGAAAAAGTGAAAAATTACGCGACAAAAAAGTTGATTGTTCTACCATTTCAAAACTTTTGGTCTACCAATATCAATATAGAAGAAAAGAATAAGGTAAAACAGTTCGAAAGTCTTCCGATAGTCAGTACTTGTCAGTATCAAACAAACAAAGACCTAAAAGCAGCTAAGACAAAAAAAATCGGTCAGGTTGACAACCAGATAACCATATATTTTGCATGAGAGGCAACTAGAAGAAAAAGAATAGCGAGAAGCGATGGCTAACCATGTACCTCAAGTTTCAAGAAACAAAGAGCTGTCTTTGCCGGTCAGGTTAAAGTTAAGCTCGCAATTCAAAGAGAAGAGAATATAAAGAAGAAGGTCACACGAAAGTGCTTCGTCGAAATCTTTACCACGACTTTGTGAGCCACCCTTTTCATGTCTGACACGTGTGTGCGCTGCGGCTGATGTGATCCTAAGCCGTGTAGACTGTGAATCGAATACACAGAGCAGGCGTCTTTCACTCTAGGAACCACTGCTGCTTTTGCACAAGAACGTCACTGCTTCTCAACAACATCGCCTTCTCAGCCTGTATACCTATGCCACGCACTGTGTCTTCTTTTTTTTTTTTAATCGGCAGACCGCTACGTTGACGACGTCTTCGTTTTATCGAGGAATGACTGCTTTACTTTTTACGATATAGCATTTTCCTTCTCTTCCTGAACGAGCCAAAAGCTCGGAACAAAACGAACACAAATGACTGCGTGCAAAGCTTCCGTCTGCATGCGTAGGGAGTAAGTATCACTCAAAGCGATCGAGCCCACGAAAGAGGATTTTTAAAAAGCGGAACACTCCGAAGCGCGCTCACGGGCGAAGCTGCCACTGGGGAGAACAGCAGAGCTCTTAGTTTTTATGTGGGAGCGCAAAACAATGTCATAGGTATACTAGAAGGTTGAACAAGCGACGCAAAGAATATCCACGGTATAAAACACACATCGAGTGAATTTCATTGTTGGATGCGTTGCGGCTGCAGTTATTTCGTTTCAGATTTATATTCGCCTTCTGGTTTACGCTGGTCGTTTAGTGCACTGTGTTTGTAACTTCTAAAGCACGAGAAAAGACTTTGCTCCTGCATTACCCGCAAAACAATAAATCATTGTGGGAGCGGTATAGGTCTCCGGTTCTGAATTCCCGTCCATTAAACGCAGTTAAATAGGCAAACGAAAGGGAAAGATAGTAATAAGGCGTTTGAAAGTGTAAAATCTTTTAAACATTTCGAATTGTGCGGTTAACATCAAGCAAAAAAAAGTAGGAACTTGATTACTCTCACTGAAGAAATGATATGAGTGAGTGAGTGATAACAACATTAATATGGTCCAATTCAGACGCTGAGGTTGCCACGCGTCACCCGGCTACTCGTGTTTCAACAAAAACAGCAGAGGGCTGTTTCTTTATGGTTCGCACAGTAAGCCACCAATAAGATTGCTGAAATTTGTTGTGGCGAACGTCCCAGAGGACGTTTCCACGCTGATGAATATATATGACAAACCACCTCTTTGTTATTGTGAAGTGCCAATATCACTATATATGTGTATTATGCATGCAGGGTGAACTTATCGGAAAAGAGCATCGAATAACACATTGTGGGTAAGTGAGGCTCGCAAAAAATACATTAAGCCACTTGGTGGCAGTATCATCAAATATCGCTCATGTGAAGAGCGTCACTGGAAAATGCACTTTTGATACGATTCGGTCAATAAGCGCTGGTCTAAATAATGCGACACACTCCAGTGCTGTAGATAGATACCGTTTGTCTAGACACCAACGGCGGCCATACCTCCGTTTATTTACAGGGTATGTATGCGCAATTACACGTGAGAGCATCAGTCCGCGCGGCAAGTAGCCACAATAGTGAGTGTGAAACACTCATGTTTGCCTGTTGGCGTTTGGCAACTATAGCACCGCTCAATTTGATGAAGCAACGCAGACGCCTGGGGGCATATCTCCATCCTGACGACTAACGTTCATGATCATGATTTAACCATTTAGTAGGTGAAGTAGCTAGCATACACCGGGGCTCAACATATGGCACATCACGCCCAAAGATGGCGTCGACAAGCACACAACAAACACTGGAATCCAAAATGGACCCATTCGAAAAGTCGTCGTTTGACTAGACAAACGCCAAAGTGTGTTCTCCCCAGTGATAGGGTAAATCTCTTGCACGTGCAAGGCGTCCCGCCCCCCTGGGGTATCTCTCTACACACCGGAAGCTCAATCTATCAAAACTCTCCCTGTCGGCGCTTGTTAGTGACGCGGTACTTCACCAATCCCACGCAGCGAAAGCACAACCAGTCTACTAAGATCACCGTAAAAGGGAAAGAGTATCAAGAATATAAAGGGCGTTTGTGAAGTCTCATGCATCAGCGCAGATGGCACAGGAGTACAGTACTCGTTCTGAAGACATCCAAAGCAACAAACTTTCTTCCGGTTTCTTTCCTTGTCATCTGTTCGTGGGAACTCTACCGACGTCACATCCGCGACAGAAATGATGTCAGTGAAGTCCTGGTGGACCGCGGCAGAAAACACTCCCATGTTACCAAACTCAATTAGGAATCACTCAACCATGTGCATGGAAATCATTTCGTTTCCAAGGCCTAGTTACAACTAAACGTGTCCGTGAGGCTGACTTTCTTCTCTGCAGCTATCGGTTTTGTACAGCCACATGCAGTTAGTCCGTACCATGTCTCTGTACCATGTCTCTTGGAGTATAAAAACAAGAAGCTATAATTGATGGTACTACCTTCTGCAGGATGACATGAGGTGCTCAACGAAATTTTTTAGTGCTGTAGTCTAGGCTCTAAACTTTAGGAGAAAAAATATTAGTCACTAGCAAAAGTAACAAGCCATTCTTTACTGCAGCTTTCTTTATCTTCAGAATAAACAATTTTTGCTTAAAGGCTGTTTTATATTACCTGCAGTCCAATAGAAAAAAATTTAAATGAGAATGGGTTCATATACTTTCTGGCACCAACAATCTCAATAGCGATCCCCTGCAGATACTATGGGAGCATTATTAACTTTAAAATACAGCTTCAGGACGCAGTGAGGGTCTATGAATTAAAAAAAGAAAAAAAAAGAACTATAAGGTTGTGGAGTGATTTCCGCCGTCTATATTGGCGAACGCATTAGCCTGGCATCTCTTTCGTGAAACCAATGTTTATTCTTACATAGCCATTTTATTTACAATGCAACCGCACGTACGCAGACGTTCGGTATTAAAAATTTCTTGTTATTGGCTTCACTGCAAAAACTACTAGATAAGTGATTATGTATAATATTATTTATTTCTTATGAAACTAAAAAAAGACAATGGTTAAACTTAGGTTGAGAAAAAGCTAAACCACAAAATCGTTTTTTTTATCGTTTCGACAACATCGTTTTTGTAACCATTCTCTTTTCCTTGTTGTATTAAAGTTTCGTTTCCTCAGCCATCAATGTTTTAGTAAACTATTGAGGTTGTTTTTCTTTATTCCATCCTTATTACGAAACGTGTCTTGTTTCACTACCACGGCAATGAGCGCGTTTCACCGCGTAACCTTCGCTTCAAGTTGTGCGAGTTGGTGTAGCCGCTTTCAGTTCCTTCCAGGTGTAAATGCAACGTTATTCATTGCTTGAGAAGAGACTTATCTTATTCGTCCAATGTTTGTGTCTATTTTGATCACTTCCTTGCGTACGTCCTCCTGATTCTTTATTGCACTGAGAAGAGCTTTCTAACCACACACAATTTTTTGTATACTTTGACATGAATCCTACTTCGGAAGTGGCCTCCGGTATATACAATGGAAGTAACTGATGCACGTGATCGAGCTCTCTATGCTGGTGTGCGCGCAAGTGCTGTGAAATTGCATGTAAGAAACGGATATCAAACTTCGACACGCTATGCAGTCTCAGCATATCTCGTGGGCATTTCTTCGTGGGCATTTCTTCACGAGGGCATTTCTTCATTTCGAACGCTACTTTCCTGTATACCACATTTAATAACGCCATGGCATGTCCGACGTCTACTTGAAGAGAGGACGTGTGCGCGGAAGTTTCTGGCAACACTTAGTGACAGCCGGAAGTTAGTTGTACCCGGTACTGGCTAGAGCACAGAAACTAGCTTAAAAAAAATGGAACAGATGGCGGATGTGGGCGCAGGAACTCACCAAATAATGTCACGTTGGCGAGGATACAATCGTGAAGCGGATGCACGGCCTCCTCTCGACCGCGCTTTCGACATGCTTCCGGCGGAAGTTCTTGTGGGTTTGTTCAGCTAGTTGATCGCAACCGGAACTGTTGATATTGGAAGTCGCTCTAGTTACGCAGTTCTTCATCTTTAAGAAGAAAGGAGGGCTGGTGGGGGATTTATATTATAATACAGTCGCGAATGGCAACCATATATATAACGGGGACAGGAGGCAATCCGATAAAAATGAAGTAATGGAGAACATTATAATCGTGTGGGAGTTGTGCCTTTCATTAGGCATGAAACTAGTATTACATCGAAGGTTAGGTCTCTGCCAACGGCTCGTTATCTTTTTGTCCATATTTCAATTTTCACATTTACGTTTTATTTACTGCTAATAACATCCCCTACCCTTTCATTGGCAGCGTTGTCTATTAGTTCTCCAAATTACTGTGCATTAGAAAGAAAAAAATAGCCCTCAAAATTCCCAATTATTTCCAAATATATACTAGAGCAGCTTAAAACCTAGCCACGTCACTACGCCATTCATCAAGCGTACCCTTCGTTCACCATCCTGGTTGTACAATAGGGCACTGCAACGCTAAGCCTAAGGATGTGGGTTCTATTCCTACCCATGGATGCTTGGACATGCGACAACATGTTCCCCATAATGTTATCATGACTTTCGCAACAGTGAACAAAGGCATCATTCGCTAGCAAAATGCACGTGTCCTTTTGTTTCTGTGTTTTAGCCAGTGTTTACTTCATCTATAAAAAAACCAATGTTCCAACCCTTTTTGAGTAACTCAGTATTGGCCATACGAATGTTTTAAATGTTATTGCCGTAACTGACCATTTGACACTGGCGTCTAAGTATCTAATTATAAGAGACAATGTAGCGGAGGGCGCTGAATTTCGAATATCTGATCTTCTTTACAGTGCGCTGAGATTGCACAGTAACTAAGCCTCTACCATTTCGCTTCCATAGAAATGGGAGCACCGCAGCCGAGAACTGAAGTGGTTAACCAGGCAAACACCCTCCCTAACCTATTGTTTTTATGGGTTAATACAAGTATTGACGAGAGAAGAATATTTCTTTTCTAGATTATCTACGAGCCAATATATACGCTATCACTAAAAGTTCATCATACTCACCTCAGCTTAACTGCGGCAATTTCAAACTATGCAGACAAGAGCGAACTAAGAATAAGTGTTTAGGTTTTGAGTGTCAAAACCACGTTATGATTGCGTGCGCCACCATTGTGGAGGGCTCTAGAAAAATTTGTTGCTTTGTTCTCAACATGCAATGACGTCGTACAGGGAATGGGTCTTTAGTACTACGGCTCGATCGAAATTTCACCCAAAATTAAACTTAACCGAGCTCGCTTTTTGTTCCTTGTTTTTGTTTTTCTGAGAGAGCCGAAACAGCTGGCTTCGTCATATTCTTTCTTTCAGTTGCCGCCATTTGATGCAGCTTTCAGAGTTTTCTACTTCTCTTTGAGCCAGAAAGAAAAATAGTACCGTCAGAAAACAAACATCACAATATCTTCCTCGACGGCACATGTAACTCTCCTGGAGAAAGATGGTAATATAACAAAGAGAATGTGTGAAGTAGAAAAATTAACCAAGTTAACTGAATTTTGGATGAAACACTGAAAACGAAAGTACTATTTTCAGAAGTGGTGGCTTGTTAAAAAAAGAAAGAAACAGAGAGAGAGGCAGCGAGGAGTAAAAGCAGAACTCTTTCTACCACTGCATCACTGGAAAAGAGGTGTAACCGCAATACAATGAACCGAAATCCCAAGTTAGAGCAGGTCCCCCGCTTCACCACTGTCCGGCTTTTCGCAAAAAAAAGTACGCTCTGAAACACACGATACCAGACCTGTGCGAGAAAAAATAAAACACGCTGCCACCCTTGCGGACAAAGGAGGTGGTGCAGAAAATACGGAGGGATAAAAACGAAAGCCGGAGTTGCGGGGAAGATAATCGCCGATCGAACGCGAAACCGGGGCGTCGCTGAGCTGCGATCAATGACGCGCGCACAGTGCTGGTGTGCTCTCGTTCGGTGATGTGCCCTCAGGCACGAGAGATGGCAGATTCCAACCACACTGCGCCGTCCAAACTTTCTCCTCTTGCGCGCTCTTTTTTCAATGCTTTTCCCGGTCACGCGCACCACTTCCTCGCTCACTTCCTTGTTGTTGGTTTTTCTTTAGTTTTTTTCAACGTCTTCCTGTTGTTTGTCGATTACAGCAGCGGCTTTCTAGTTCCTGTTGCTCCTTCCGTTCGGAACGGACTTGCCCTTCTATATTTCACAACTTAAGAGACGGATCGAAATTTTCTTCAATTTCGATAAAATAGAAGAAAATATGAAGGAGAAGGTGAACGCGAGAACGGAACATTGTAGCATTTTAGAGAACAGAGATTTGGCATCGATAGAAGCGTAGCGCGGAGGGAGTTTTTTTTTTTTTTATCTGAGCAGAAACTGCACGTAAGTTTAATGAAAATAACTCCAGAAAGAAGAAAGTCATGGAATCGATTCCCAGATAAATGCTGATATGTGCTCTCCAGCGAGGATAAATAAAAGCAGGAATTGGTTCTTCGGAGTGTTTGTTTCATCGAGTTACTCAGGATTACGTCGCGATTTTATGAAAGGCAAAAACTCATTTACCTTTTTTTTTTCCTCCTGTTTTCTAACACCATTTCACTTTGGCGTCTGTAAATCCCACTCTGCCGCACTAACGTGCTTATTGAGGCAAAGCCAGCTTTCTAATATCAGACATCAAAACTGGTTGTTGGCGGCATCGGCAACGAGTGATGCAAAAAGTATCATTGAGTAATTATGTTACCTGGCGATGTCTCCATAGCATCGCAGTTCGCCTAGTTGTGTGACGCACTATGACGTCACTAGGAAGTCATCGTGAGGTAATATAACGAGACGCAACATGATGATGTAATCACAAAATGTCGCCGCTTGGTCTATAAGGGGGTGCGATCACGCCGAGTGTAGAGAGCCAGGTCAGGTGCCGAAAGAAAACAGTGAATGCCAACCATCCTTCAGAAAGAGAGAAAACGGCAGAGGAAAGATCATGTTTTGTTTGCTTGCCTCGCTATTCGTACGAGAATGTCTGTCGTTGAATGGGAAACATTCATCTGTAAAGCATGCGACTGAATATCAAAGTTTTAATTTTTTTCGTACGACAATGTTTACACTGTTTTCACGCTGTCTTGTGCAGCGCCTTCTGAGCCCAGTCAAGCGTTTGACAGCAGCTTTGGGACCCGGCGGCGTTTCTAGTGCGTATTAGAAGAAATAACAAACTTGAATACCGGGAGGTTAACAAGGAAGCGTTGCGGTTAGTTACCATTTTATGGTGAAGGAGAAGAATGTGCGAATCAATAAGAAAGAAGAAACGAACGTAAAAGCACGCATATTGTTTCGCTTTACCCAAAGGGTTCACAAAATGAGCTATCATCGTGCAGGAAACCTGTGAGTCTTATTATTGTCGCATATGTATATGTCATTCTCCAAGGAAACGCTTGAAAAAAATAACGTAGATCGCATGACAAGATGGTAGAATAGAAATTATTGCCGAGGAAAAACAGAGAACCGTAAGATAGTTCCTACGTCAGTGCGCTACACAATTCTAGGTGGTTTATAATGGTGAATAATGTGTCCAACCACCTTAGAACTTCCACCTGCACGGGGAGGAGGGAATAACGATTGAAACATGAACATTCGTATCATAGCTCGCAGTTACTTAAAGTTAACGGTAGAATATAATCAAAGAGGCCAAAAAAAAAGAAAAAACCATGTCTTGTTTGTTTACCGTACCTTGGTAGAAAAACTAGTTCAATGGACGTTCTGATGTGACATTTTTTTGCCTTCGCATTGCCGAATGTGACATGCGACATGTTTCTCCTTCGAACAGCAGTCGTGAAGTCTATTGTCTTAAGTTCCGGTGCTTAAGTTCCGGTGTAACCATGCCTTGGTGCTTTAGAGACCAGAAAGTTCACTGTAATGGCAAGGAAGTGGTAGGAATCATCATTTAAAAAACGAAGTAGTTTACACTAGCCGCGTAAAGCGTAAGAAACAGTGAAGCTGGTCGATCTTAGAGGCTTAACATATTTTGCTTGGCTGACGCGCTGTTTTCCCTTGGCGTTCACAGAATGGAGTCGAACGGCAGGGTGTCACAGAGACTGCAAAAATGGCTGAACTCCAGCGTCAGAAAGTGACGTCAAAACCTAGTTGGCGCAACCCCGCTGGAATCGCGGGCTTTTTTGTCGCTCGTACTCGGCTTGCGCCTCGCCGGGCAAGCTCTGCACAGCGGCTGCGTGGAGTGTCTCCGTTCGTGATCGGGGCTTTGCGGAGGCCTTCCTTCTGCGCATGCCCGGCTAGGCGAGCGGCGTGGTGGGTTTTTCGCCGTTGACGAAGGTTTTACCCTGAGCTTTAGGAGTTCTTGTTAAAATAAGGGACGTCAGTATGTTCAGTTTGTCCTATCCCCAGCCAATGAATGTACTAAATTTGAAAAAAAAAAAGCAGCAGTAATGGTTCGCTAAGAAACACGATGAACATAGAATTCGGCACCACTTGGTTTGAGTAATAATGGTTATAAACAGTACGGAAACTTAATAGCAAATTTTACGCTGATGGTTCACACTAGTCACCGTCGCCGACAATTTCCTTAAATTTAAAAAGTTATTGCCGAAAATTTTTGATATCATCCATGCAACAGTACAATTTTAAATGCTCGTATAACCTGCGGCCACGCGAATGCTTATTGGAGCTTCATGCTGGTATGCCTCATTTATTTTTACAGACTACTGTAAGAGTGTATATCACAGAGCTTGCCCTCCGGGATTGCCTGCCTTTCAGGCATGAAGTTTGTTTGGGACACTCTTTCACGGTGACCGCGCGCAATGTGTGCTCACTTTACAGATTCTGTGTACAGATAGCAGCAGTAAACAACTTTGTAACCATTATTTTTCTCCAAGATTACTATTTTGACTGTAAAAGCTTCGCTCATTTCCAAAGCAATCACGGAAGTCCCCAGGAGGGATTCTGCGTTGTGTCACCATAGACATGGACAGGCACACATATATAAGTAGTTTACCGTCGTTAGAATACGTATCACAGAGCGTGACTCTGTAAGTCGTAGTTATCAACACTCTAATGATAATCTGTCTGACCAGAGTTCTTGCGATGCTCAGATATTATATAGATAACTATACGACTTTTCGTTTTTTTTTTACGTATTGAATTTCGGCTTTACTAGTTCTAACATTACGAAGTATATAGCGTTAATACGCCTCAAATATGACATAATATGGCAATTCAACCTATATATATATGTATATATATATATATATATATATATATATATATATATATATATATATATATATATATATATATAGAGAGAGAGAGAGAGAGAGAGAGAGAGAGAGAGAGAGAGAGGTTTCAGGTTTCTGACCGATGATATAAAGGCCCCACATCTCTCCTCTTAAATTTATCGTGATCACGTCTACTGGTACTGGCGTTAATTGCCTCCCTTATCACACCCTTCCCAATTCATTGTTTGTTAGAACATGTTCTCGCCAAATACGGAGTCGCAAAAAAAAGGAAGAAAGGGGATAATTAACGTGGGCCACGCACATCCACTCTTACTTGTAGCCGCACAGCTTGCTATGCAGTGATTGTAAAGGCGCGGCAAGGCATACAAACAAGAGAGCAAATTGTGAACAAAGCTGTTGGAATAGAATAGATACATGGTGCGCCGGCGAAACAGGCATGATTGGCCCTGAAGTAATGTGCTGGTTCTCGGCATGAGGAGGAAATTGTAACAGTCCAGAGTAGACGTGAAGAAAATTAAGCAGGTACAGGCAGAGAAAAAAAGAGTAATTGCTATTCCTCTAAGCGTTTCTAGAGGCAAAAACATATAAGTGAAGTAATAATAAATAATGTTTTCGGGCCTCCAGTTTGCAGCTGTCACTTAGCGCTTGTTTCGGAATGTTCCAAGTGGGATGAGAAAAGGATAAAAGAATTTGAACAACATTTATAGTGGAGGAAAAGAAAACAGTGCAAAAAGGTTTCAAATAAATGGCGGAGCCGGAAGAAATAATTTCGATTCTCGTAGAAGCGTCTTCGAAGAAAAGGGGAAGACTAGATTAAGCTGTATGGCTCTATCTTCAAGCGGCCGTGTTTTATTTAACGACTGGCGAGGAAAAGGGGGAAAAATATGAATTTCGCATGAAAAACACGCAATGCATTCCTCGGGCTGTAATAATGACTTCAACCGGCTCCGATACTCTGTGCAGAGCAGGATCGAATCATGAGTGAGGAAAAAAGATGGCTGTCTGTGTGGCATGCGTGACTAAAGAACGCAAAGTAGGAAGTGTTAGTTTATATCCGCTCTTTGTTTTCTATCTCTAAGACGTATGAGGTTACTCTGAACAGTGGTACATAATCCTACCTCGTGTTTGTACATGTGCGCGTGTTCATTCCCCAAGGAATCGACCAGTCACCCGGCAGTACAGTTAGTAGCAGGCAAGTTGGACATCGGAATACAGAACATTTTTAATCAACTTTGACGCATCTGACGAGAAATGCGTAGTGCGCGCGAATGCTTTCATGCGGATGAGCGCTCGCACGTGTGTGTGTGTGTGTGTGTGTGTGTGTGTGTGTGTGTGTGTGTGTGTGTGTGTGTGTGTGTGTGTGTGTGTGTGTGTGTGTGTGTGTGTGTGTGTGTGTGTGCGTGTGTGTGTGTGTGTGTGCGCGTGAGAGAGAGAGAGAGCTAGTTTGCAAAGTCGCAATGTGATAACAGGAATTGCGACGAGGATGCAAGCCCCATCACTAGATGCTATCACTTTAAAACAAGTATGTTCAATCATTTCAGTACCACCGCTCCATGCGAGACCTTCGAACCCCAACAATCGTTTTTTTACGATACAGGAGTGTTTAGATAAACCTTGCATCGCTATACTTGTCGGTGAAGAAAATAGAGAAGAATGCACACATTTTTCCCCTCCCTTCAGCATAAATTCCACAAGCTGTGCTGGTATAAATTAAACCGAAAGTGCCTGGTACCTCTCAGAGTGTCATTCTTTCACGCGCTTGTGTAATATCTATAAGGGAGGACGATATCTACACATAATGATATTCGCCTATTACAAAATGACTCTGATGATATCTTCCTCGATGTTCGGACGCACAGAGATGTCGACGATTGCGCAAGGCTTTCCTTCTTCGCTCCAACATATCTTGTCAATAAAATGACATAAGTTTACTTTGTAAGATTAGCAGTCTATTGTAAGATTAACAGTAAATAGCGGAAAATACTCGCATTCTGTCTTGTTGAAAACCCTGGATGTTCATGCGATGTAATTCTGTGCCAAACAGTATCTCTAATTGCGGCAAAATATTGCCAAAAAAAGTGCACTACCGCTCAAACATTGTTCTTTCTAGTATTCAGCTGATGCTCCTGCTCCTTTTCTTTCTTTAATGAGAATCAGATAACAATAGTTAGACAGACGAAAGCAGATAGCCCACGAATACAAATACGCGTCTTTTTTTCACGCTGGTCCGGGCAAGCAATGCACCAGAATCTCGATTAGAAGAGCAGTCAAAGACTGTTGCTAGGACTTCAAACTTTCGTCTTCGCAGTTCTCGAGGCCTTCGTTATGACCAGCGCTGATTATCGTCAACCCGGGATGAACGCTGTTTGCAAGAGAAAAAAAAACAAGGACTGTTGGGGTTTGCTGTTACTTAAAGACATCAATGGACGCATGATCCAAACGTGTTTCCATTAAATAGTCATAGGGCGCAAGGAAGAAAAAGAAGAAAAAAATGCACTGAAAAAATTTCATTTACGTGCATGTTTCATTTGATGGCATGGCTCCTGTTTTCAGGACGTTGTTATTGAGAAACCGGAGATGTCAAGAGTAGTGTCCACCACTGTTTCACGAAACCGTTTTCTCCGGGAGACTGACCATTCGTCCCTATTGCGTATTGTTTCCTCTAGCAAAAACATCTTCGCGCGAAAAGTGATCGCCGGCTGAATCTGGACACACGCCCCAAGCACGCACTTCCGGCACCAAATGAACGAGAGATCTGTCTCCTTTTGTAGAGGTGCCTTTCTTCCAGCGAAATATTGAGAGTTCGCTGCAAAGAGCAAGTGGCTAAGTATAGACAGGCGGTGGCTGAGAGAAAGACGCTCTAAGAAAAACACTTGGTGACAGTGTTAAATGGGCTCCGAGCAACGGCAAGACGCCTCTCGTTCGCGACTATACTGGCCAAAGCGAAGCGTGTTTGCTCTGATTGGCAACGACATTCCCACTGCTGTCGCCATCGAGTGGATTCCGTTTCTTTTGTCGCGACAGCGTCTTTGATCGGCTTACTGCCGCATCTGGGCAAACACTCTTAGGGGGCACTCCAATGCCGGCTAGCAGAGGAGCCCATTAGCAGCGCTGCGAGTCCGGTAATTGCAGCCTATCTGGCTTCTTCTTCGTCTTCTCTGCCTTCCACTACCAACAGCATTTTCGTGCGTCCTTGTGAGTGCTTATATTCAGTGCTTCTTTCCTTTTACCGGCAACAGTCGTGCTGTGCTGAGCCAGCATAATTTCTGCTGTGCTCATCCGTGAACAGCGTGCACACACTTCGGCTTGTCAGAACCAGGTTAGCTTTCCAGAGGTAGTGTCACCACGCTTTGCGACGGTGGGTACATATGCTGCCCTGGTTCCTGCGTGAAAGCTCTTTGCCTCATGCTAAAAGTGATAAACGAAGGCAAAAATAGTTCGCTTCAGAATGACCAGTGCATTTCGTGAACAAATACGGTACAACCAAAGTGGTTCTCAGAGCACGCTGGCTACCTTATCGACCTCCATTATGTCACCACATTTTTTTTTCTTTTGCAGCTATGCTTACTTTTTTTCATTATGGCCTTTCCGAACACTGCATCGATGTCAAAATAAAGGAAAGATGTTCATTCACTACGCCAGCTGCCCAAGCAGATCTGTTGCAGCACGCTTAAGTGCTGTGAACCTGTAAAGCTAAGATCCTTTCTGAAGTATATTGTTTTTTCAGACAGGTGAAGGCACACTCACTTTGATTGTGCAAGTCAATTGTAGAAGTGTGGAGCCTCCACCCTCCTAACACGGGTTCACTATTTGTTCATACATTTATAAAATATTGAGAAAGTTCGCGCATAGACGCACTGTCTTCATACGTCTAAATATACCTAGTAGAGTGAACAGATTGTCGTCAAAATTAGGCTCAAACAGGCTCAAATGTGCAACCATCATAATATTTTAGGTGGCAATCATCTAGTGTACTTGTGCAGAGCTGAGTGACCAACCACTGTGCCTTATCAGAAATTTCTCTTTGCTTAATGTTTGTACCAAAGAAAAAAAAGTACCATGCAGACGTAAGAGTGGTAAGAGTGGTACAGAGAATGGGACACTGAAAGCGGCACCATTTACACCGTCTTTCCGAGTCATAATTCACGTCGGCTGGAGATAATGGACAGTCTTATCATGCAGACTAGTAGAAAACACGAGGAAAAACCAGAAGGTGAAGGCAAAAAAAAGCGCGCAAAGTGACTCTCAGCCAAAACGCAAAGGAGGAGGAGTGTGTGTTAGTAGTACATAGTTTCGCGTGGCCAGAAAGCTCTCGGCTTCTTCGTCGTATCGCGGAGTATAAGGGCCTTGCTGGCGAGGCCCACCGCGTAGTTTCTGCATTAGCGCAGCTGTTGGCGACCTCGTGAGCCGACGGAAGAAAGCCAGGCCCGACGGAGTCCAGTGGCGGCCGACAACATCTAGCGCTTTCCTCTGGGGCCTGGCCGTCAGAGAGGGTGGGAAGGACTGAGGAAACCGGTGAGACCATTACCGTAACGACCTGCTGGGCAGCTATACCACCTCACCCACCATTCGCCTGGCTTTCGAGAAATAGTCGGTGGCGGAAAGGCCGATGGCTTGCGGACGCCGAGCAGACGATTCGAAGGAAAATAAAACAGGGATGGAGAAGTTTCGAGAGGGAAGGAGTGAGTGAGAGATGAGAAGAACGTAGAATCTCGTCAGCGCGCTGCGCCGTAGCACAGGTCCCTGCGCCACTTACAACGGGTAATGCGGTGGGTACTTGTTCGCTGCCAGGGGTGGCTCCATCAGAAGCTCGTTAGGCTGAAAACAAGCTTTGAATTCGGTGCTACATAATTAGTGCCGTTGTTCTTCGTAACCAATTAACCCTTTGCCACGCGCAGTTCACTTCCCGATTTCCCCTGCGGGCGTGAACTATTCGCCCCAGAAAGCAACAGGGAGTTAAAGGAATACAAATGAGGCGAGGAGCAAAGGCCACGAAGGTATGCATAATCGCTGTGTCTATCGGCACTCAAACGATACAACGTGTAGACAATACAAAGGCCGATAACCTAGCTTGCCACACTGTTGTGAGGTCATCAAAACCGATCACCTATAGAATTTCGATAAACTACCGGTGCATAACGAGGTGAGTTTTGTTCCTTAATGGAGATTCACAGGGCACTGTCTGCTGAGAGCTGACACCATCCGAAGTGCGTACACATGGGCCGCTTTGAAGAAGGACTAGTTTTGCGATTTCATTTACGTGGCACGCAGCACCTGAGTAATTTTTCTTCTAAAAATTATTCTTTCGATGACCTGATTACTTACACAGCAATAGAAAATTCGTTGGGTGGAGAGCATGGGTGTTTCAGAACCTACCGGACATCAGTCGGTGCACACACCTATGCTGGTACAGCCATCAGATGTAATATTCGAATTTATTCGTTAGTTCCAATATAGCGTTCTTGTAATCCTTCAGCTTTGGCTCACACCTAATGTGAAACATGGGCCAATAAATTAGTAGTCTCACGAAATGTTATTGAACTCTAGTATAAAAGAGGTTATAATATGGCACATCTCTTCTTTGTGTCCAGCTGCTTTGCCGCCTAATGCAGTAAATTTTGTTGTGTTGTCTATTGGTTAGACCATCAGCATGTGGCACTGAGAGAATGGTGTTTGAAGCCCATTAAATGTGAGTGATGTGTTGACTCGTTGAATCCTTAATGAGCTTTTTTAACAGCGAAGATGCTTAGGCTAGCCATACCTCGAGCGCCCTACTGGGTGTGTGTTACTGCGAAGCATATAGCAAAATGAATTATCATTAATAAGTATGTGCACAGAAACTGGCTAACTCCCACTGCTCTCCCCTGGTATACTGAAAATGAAAGAAGCAAATAACCCAACAAACGTATTTGTGTCAAACTTTGTGCGGCCTATCAGTAAACTATCGTCGTCAGACGGGTATGTGCCGCAGAAATTGAGCTAATCTCCCTACTCACAAGTTTTCCGAAAAAGAAAGAAGGCAACAGTGAGTCCCACAAATGATCTGAACTGACGATGGCGAGCCGAAGACCTCGAGTGAGCACGAGAGAATGCTCTCTCTGTCATGACAACAAAATAAATGCAGAATGTACACATTTTTAAAAGAAGAACTTGCCATAAATCTTAGTGACAGTGTGCGATGGTTACGTTTGCCTGCGCGGAATCGCTTTAGAATTCGAGTGCAAGCCGCATCTTCTCATTTCCATATCTGATTCAGGACTCTACTGAATCACGCAAATTTTGAGAATGTGCAAACCTCGTTTTCTCTGTAGGTTTCTGCGCCTTTCCGTACAAGCGGTATTGTTCCACCCACGTTTCCCGTGGAGGGACAAATCCCCATAATTGTATGCACTCCAGCGTTCATCCCCTTCATTGCGTACGGGCGAAAGGGGCCACGCGTCGCTCCATCTGCCGCGGAAACCTTCAATGTATCCCGCTTTCTCGCCACCTTTGGAGGCCAGACCACTCGGGAAGAAGGCCTAGCGGTTCGAAGGGCTGTGTAGTCGCGTCACAATAGCCTCTGTCAAAATGCTCTCCACCTGACGGAGCAACCGCTACTAGAGTCCTCACCCCTCACCTCCTCTCCCTATAGCACTTTCTAAATGCCCGGCACCATGGGGAAGTGCTGGGTGAAAGCAGTAGTCAAGCGGGGTGGTTGTCCCAAGCGAATTTGGGGTGCGTGGCTGAAAGGGAAGCACTTCCCGCGGAGTGCAATTTGTATGGAAATTTAGCGTATTGCCAACCGCGATGCACGTTAGAGAGAGGAACGTTTATGTGTGTAGTGTCGCACGACCATTTTTCTCTTTTATGTGCTTTAATATGCGGGAGGATGCGCATCCGCTGTCTTCTACGACCACCATCTGTCCAGTTTACACGGACGTTTACGTCGGCAGTGATTTATTCGGAATTTCCCGAGGGCGAGTGTGCGGCTCTATTGTCATATACAAGCACCGCGTTCTATCTCCTCCCCATTCTTGGGAAAGAACAGATACTGGAAAAGAGTCCTCGTTGAATACAATACTCAATTTCAAGGCAGCGGCTTGAGGTTTAGGCTTGATGTTTTTTTTTCTACAAGATTATCAATAGGGGCTTTTAGCAGAGCGCAGAAAACAAACGAGGACAATCAAGTACACAACGAACACAAGAGCTTGTGCTCTGCATTTCTTGTTTGCCCTATTCTTTTATTTCAGGCCATACTCTAAGCCAAGTAACTTTTAAGTTTTTTCTCTTAATTTGACGCCAACATAGACCTTCATTTACCCCAATCTGTAAAGTGTGAATTCTAGCGTACAAGGTTAGCCAAAACACTCGAAAAGCTGATATTTCATACAGGGATTAGGTCGTGGCACACGTACGTGGTTATCCTTATTTTTTTCTGAATTTCGCAGTGATATCATATAATGGGAGCTATGACAATTGTGCAAGAGATCATTTGTCGTTTGCACTAGAAAACATTGCCAGTAGTTTAACGGCCTTCACTCTGTTTTCTTCCTCCCAGCTTCTTTCATGTGTGTTGCGCTTTCTCTTTATTATCTCAGAGGTTCCGGCAACACAATGAGTCCCCTCACCCCTTGCAACCTCATTTCGAAGTCTGACAGCTGGTGCAGTAATAAATGAAGTACGAAAAACAAAAAAAGAAAAAAAAAAGATGTATCAACGCAGCTTTTGCCCATACCTTCTTTGCGTTTTGGTTCCCCGCACGAGTGACAGCTGCGCCACACCATGTAATGCGATTTTCTTTTCTCCACGTGAGCGTGTCCCGAATTGCAAATTTCTGCCTCCTTCTTCCTTTTTTGAATTTTTGTTGCTTTAAATTTCTTTTTTGGCCTGGTATGGCGCATTCTCTCCATACCACCGACATTTTGCAGAATCACGCCATCGTGAATGACCCATTGAATGTAGGGCTATTGTGTGTTACCCTTTGATCGGATTGAATTTTCATGTGTGTTTGGCTGGTTTTACAAAGGTTGACCATTCATTCACACTCACGAACGAAGGTTGCTCATTTCCTTTGCGAACTATGATCATGTAGGCACTGCTCACACACGTACTTTGACTCGAGTCTTAAGTTTGATCTTCAACCGGAAAGGATAACTTATAGAGAGCTGAGGCATTGCGGAGCTAAGCTCCAAGTAGTCGGTTGCCTCCTCTTCCGCAGCTGCCTCCTCGGCCGTTCGCCCGCAGCACGTGCCGCTACCGCCGCTCGCACCGCAACTGCGACCGCCGCTGGTTACACCCCTGACTCGTCGGTTTAGTCACAATAAGCCTGACATGCGCCTAACGTAAGTGTTGAAACATGTCTTTGCGTGTCACAAGACCGACGCCAGCCATCGCTTCAAACGAATCTTCCAGCGCTCACCGCAGCACCCGCATTAGCGCCATTGAACCCGTGACGCCACCCGAACACAACGCTTATGCTTCTCATCCCATCAGATTTTCCTTTTGGAAGATGGGGCGAACTTTTTTTAAATTTTGCTTTGTCAAAAAAAAAACGGCAAAAGTCATATTTCATTGCCAGTTACACGAAATTCAGCTGCTCTTGCATGCATACAAATGTTTAGACAATATTCGAGATTTGCCGCAGCAACATACTTGTTTTCAGCTGAGGCATAGGCTAACCAGTACTATATACCTGTTGTCAAATTACGTGACCAGAGTAACAAGCGTGTAATAGTGCTTAGGTTTCATGTTTCTTGTACACGGCGCCAGTCATTCTCTTTTTTCTTTCCATTTTAGTTTGTTTGTTTTGTTTGCTTCACGTACCGTCGTCATTGCGACATAAGTAAAGAAACGGCTGTGTAATGAAAAAGTTACTGAGTATACTGTCACTCTAAGAACCCTGTACTCCCTAGAGTCCTACTCACGTTACATTATCCAAAAAAAAGCAAAATGAAAACTGTGAGCTTGCTGGTACAGGTAAAGCGGGAGGGTAAGTGATAGATGAACTTGCATACGATGCCCTTATGCTACGCGGGAAGCATTATGAAAAAATATCAGAAAGAGAACCTTTCTATAAAGAAAATAAGGACACCGGCATGCATTGCTGATTGCAATGTTTTTCATAATGCGGCACTTTCATAAAGAACAAACCGAAAGGAATAAGAGGGTGCTTATGAGAACACGCAGAGTTGCTCTATCTTTTTCTGAAAAGGCACCACTCTAGGAGCACAGGTTCTTAGCAACGAGGATAATATAGGAATGCTTGTTTTAGAAAACTCGTGTTCGTTCTCTAGAAGTACGTTCTCAGTAACTTTAACAATACACGCGCCTAGAGCCACTACATATGCATCCCATTCAAGATATGTCCAGACTCTATCGAAACATTTGTTCTGTCATTTCTCCTCCCAGACGAGAACAGAGTCTTCGGCAAGCAAGAGGTTGGATTGTTGTATAAATGAATCGGATTACTTATCAATTTAAAGAAACACACGATATGATTCTACAACTTACTTTTGCGATGAAGCAACCATTGGCAAGGTCTACATTATACACCTGCTTGTGACACACGACAGTAACTTGAAAACATAGTAAAGAAGAAACCACAAGAAAAAAACATGCAGCTTCGTTTATAAAAGCAGCGTTTTGCGTCACCCTTGTAACGCTTACGGCTCCTCCAAGTTTTTGCGAAGACATGACTGACTTGAATCATCAGTGTCTTCTATTTACGTCCCCATAAAAATGTCTCTCGTCTGAAGCGAACTTTATAGTTTTTATTGTCGCTTTCATGGACTAAACTATAACATAGTTGGCTATATATTAAGAAAAATTGTACCAAGGAGAGCGTCGTCGACATATTGAAAGCAGACATGAGTTATAAGGAGAAACAGTTGTTTTGTTCAAGGCGTCTTTTTGGTGTTTTTCTGAAGCCATATTTGATGCGTATATCTGCCCTTTTCTCGCTTAACTTCATTCGAAATTCACTAGAGCCTTTTGAGAATTTTTCGCAGCACAATGTGTTGTTTAATGCAAAATGGTAATGCATTCGTTCACCTGATAAGCAATAGCTCGGAGGGAACAAACTGATCAGCGATGCGCAAGCATTGATGAAATTTAATATAAGCGCGTGTGGCCAACCCTCACAAGTTTTTTATAGGCCGCTTATACGGCTACACATACGCCCAAGTGAATGTGGGAGGTCACGTGATTTCAAACTTTAAAGCCCCGTCCATTTTATACAATCACTTGAGAAAAGCACCGTTTTGCAGGCCACAGATCTCGGATACCTTGAATCTTTCATGATAATTTTTTATTACAGTTCTTTTATGTGTACTTGCGCACTCAACCTTTTCAAAGGTAGACCAAACAAAAGTGTCCGTAATGAAAGTTTAAAAAAAGAAATGTGATAAACTGCCTAACATAACCCTTATGCTAATCATCGAGAGAGAAGAACAGGGGCCCATTGGTGCAAGATTAACACGAACGTAGCGAGGAAGATTCAATTTGCATTTAAATCAGACGCCATTAAAGTCACAAGGTCTTAAATATAAGGTAGCGAGAAAAATCTCACAAAGAATAATGTTATACAGTGAACTCAAAGGAAAACAATAGCAGGCTCATTTTCACTTACACTGCCGCATCTTTAATCTACTCGATTTTTTTCTGGACATGTGTGTGTGTTTAATCCTGCGCTTCATTCACGCACTGATAACATTTTATTCCACATTGTTTTCTCCCTGACGCAATCAAGTAATTTTGCCAGCGCATCTCGAGCCTTGCTCGTGATTATTAAATCAGTATTCGTTTTTGCCTTTGACCCGTGAAAAGGTTTTTCACAGACTTACACAGTGCTATTTAATATTACAGCGCTCTTTTTTCTGATTACGCTCACGCATACTTTACCCGATGAACTGCGTAAGGAACTGTACCATCCAGCTAAAACAGCTCGAAAGAAACTGCGCACAGATAAAACGGTCTTTTCGACTTTGCAGGCCTGCTAAGTATAAGCGAGAAATTTGCCCTCTCTTGTCGCCTTAGTCTGACGAGCTTATTTGTTTTATTGATATTATTGTTTTCAGTCTACAGCTCTACTTTGAAAAGAATACATGAATCGGCGCCTCACGGTGAAGTCATTGCTGCAGCGAACAGCGGTCATTTGGAGGCAAAGCTGATTTATTCGTTGTGCGCACCTGCTTTTCATGAAAAGGCAGCCTGCTAGATACAGGAGCTTCCTGTATTCTTCGGGCCACCATTCCAGTCCACCGCAAATGAAGTACCGTCTTTCAGTACCGTCCAGAAGTTTGAGCTTCTGTTCTTTTAACAAATCTCTTTCCTTGTGGCGTCGTCGTGTTTGCAAGTCTGATACAGCTTTTGTATACAATAACCGCTCCTGTTTGAAAGAAGGCAAAAAAACCTCATTCTTTTCTTTGTTTATCTTGTAGCCTCTTTGATATACTTCATACAGATTCCCTCGAGCGATGTTTACTTGACTCGCAGATAGTGTTTAACGTGTAATTAAAATGGCTAGGGCAAGATTTTATATTAATAGTGTGCTCCTTCAATGATATATGCACAAAGTATGGAAGTATAGATCAAAATAAATAATGTATATGGTGGTGTGGTTCCTTTCTTCAGTAATAATCAATACATCAAATAGTGTTTACACAAAGCTCTCCGTAAAAACGAATGTTTCTAGACTGCGGTGCTGCAATAGCCGCTATGGGAACGACTGTATCATTCGCTTTCATTTGCAATGCAGAAGTTCTCAGAAGGCAGTTTTAATTAATTTTAATTCACTATAGTCATTGTATTCTTATATTTAATGTACATAAGTCCAGTAGTCAGTCCTCTTCAGTCTATCGTATTCATTTCAGATGCTCTGGCATTTATTACGAGTCATTGTGTGAGCTAAATACGCGCATGACCCTTCTATGGAGCTTTGAAATAAGCCAGATCATTCTTTTTGTGACGTTATTATATTTACCAAATTCAATTGGCATTTTTGTTTGGTAATGCACTCAGTGTTTGAAGGGGCACCAACTGCTATACGTAACTAGCACTAGTGTGGGTACCCTAACAAACAAACACATTCCTTTTTTTTTGCACATAAAAAAACGATACGAAGCAGGATATTTGTTAGCCCTTATTAAATATGCAAGTTTTCTACAAAGCGAACCGTTACCATGATAATTCACATGATTGCGCGATTTCACTCAATTTGGAAGACGAGGAAGAAGAATCGAAACTGATAGCTCAAATCAGCATTATCGAATAAGGTATGAAAACATCTTTTTCTCACACATCTTAGTCCAATCTCACAGATTCCTAAATAACACCTTGCAACGTGTCCTGCTACGTGCAGAAACAAAGAGCTTAAATGATACAAGTTTATCGGTGAATAATCTGAATGCAGGCGTATAAACTGCGTAGGAATTGCGTAGGAATTTTCTTGGCTAATCATTTTCACTGATGATGCCCAACTCCAATCCCATTTTTGAAACTGAGCTCTTGGTTATCCCTATGGCGCTTCGAAAGCTTTCTTAGAATGAAATCAGTGCGAGCACAAGTACAAATTCTCTTTCAGTATGCATTGCTCTTACAACGGACGAACCCTAATGACATTTCGCACATTATTACCAGCAGAGATAACTGTCGTAAAATTTCTCCGGGTTGTGGGCCATTCTGGGTTATGAGTAAATTAAATGGCCAATCCCATGGTACATGCATCGCTGGATGGCGGCATAATATCGGCACTTTCAGTAGTGGAATATCTCACAGTGGAGGATTGAAAAAGGAAGGACAGGGAGATTAGCCAGTTCTATCTAACAGTGATGTTACATAGAACATTAGGGCCTTGTAGAGATATGATAGAAACAATAACAAAATAGACGGAATATCAGTACCTGAAACTTCCATAAAAAACTCTTCGGAGTCAATCTAGACAATGGGAAGCTATGATAGCAAGATTTTGATGACGCATCTCACCATTAAACTTACATTCACGCAATCCTGTTCTGTTCTGCCAATAGCGCCCCTGTTCCACTTCTTCGAAGAAATAGAACCTTTTGCACACTATTTATTATCATGTTTAAAATATTAATGACTAATTAAAAAAAGCTTACAGTTATTCCTTTTATGAAGTCATTTTTAACATTAACTGCAAAAATCATACTAAAGCTTGGTGCCTTAATTTCGGGACATTTCCACATCGGTGTGTCAGATGCGTTTTGTAATTTTATGCTAGCTACTGAAAGTATTCAATTTTAATTTTTATTTTATCAAATCTTCTCAAAGCATTCAAACATGTTTCAAAGCCTAACGATTGAAGTTAAATTATCCTCCAAATTTTTCCAGTCGGATGACCACAGCTGCGTAGACTTCTCGAAACTGCATAGATTGTTAATATGTTAGCTCACATTCTTTTTTTTAAATTTTATTTAATTTTCGATAATAAACGTTCTTGACGTTATCATCAAAATTTTACAATGCGTAGTCCTGGTAAATCCGCTGGAGTGGGACATAGTCTTGAGGATAGCAACAGTCAAAGTGACCTAGATGGCAGCTCGTGCAGGCAAATTTGTATATTAGACGTTACGCTGCACAAGACCAATCCTGGCTACCCAAAGAACTACGGTTCTTAGCTTTCAGAGTGAACTGAAGTAGAAGAAAGTCCCCCTGGAGAACAACGAATGTTTTGGGAAAATATTCTTTCTTCTTGCAGGGTGTACGAATGAAAAATGAGTTTTTATGGCTTGAAGGAAGTCCCATGTGAAATTTCGTGGAAAGCGCATTCACTCAGCCCAATTTGAGAGAAACAGCGCCATAAATCAAATGGGCGTGTTGTCACTCTAAGCACGGGTACTTATTCGAGCTGGGATCATTTCTATTCACCATAGCGAACACTGTGAGGTTCGACACCAAGTTTCTGATATTTTTAGCGCTGACTGCGTAATAAAAAACAAGAAAACAATAGATAGGCCAGCCAAACCAGGTGCATTAGGCGAGTGCACATAGCCCTTTCTCGTGCTTACCCAGGGAAACGAAACGCAGACCCTTGGGACAATAAAGAAATATACATTGCACCATGCTGCTAAAACATTAAGATGTGCATTATCAAAGCAATGCTAGAATAGGTTCAAATGCAGGTTTGTGCCGACGGGTTGGTGCAAATGGTTGTTCGAGTTCTGCGGGCAGTCAAGCTGAGTATATTTCGAATACAACGAGAGCGATTCACATACAAAAGTAGTTCGAAATGCCATGCAGTGAAAGAAACACATCGGCAGAAGAGCACCGATCTTTCAACACAACGGATGACCCTTATAACATGTCAAATGAAGCTATTGAAGCCGCAATGAAGTATTTAAATGTCAACAGCTGTAATTATGGCAGCGCTACAGTCGTGCTGTGTTTTGTGCTTCTTTATTGTTGTTCTCTATTTTCTTCGGGTCTTTCTGCTGACCATCCTGCCGGTTTTTACAGAGCAGCAGCTTCGTACTGCCTGCACAGTGATATTTGGGCATTAAAGTGCGCATTAAAAAAAAGGAGACCTGGGAACCTGTTCATTTTTATGACAACCGGTTCACCTGTCCGCGTAACAACCTTTCATAGCAGGTATCATGAATCTGTGTTGGGTATAGGAACACAAGCGTGCGGTAATTGAACTACCAAAACTGATGCTCGGCGCTTGTATTTTGTACTGCTTACACATAACGAGAAAGAGCACTAGCTCGTCCCTACAAACGCGGTCATACTAACACGATTATTGTCATTTTTTATGAGCACTGAATCTTTCGAATGCTTCCTGATGAAGTGTACAAGTTTTCGTTTGTCTCTTCTTTTTTTTCCTTTCGTTTTCTCGAATGCCGTATTATATGAATAACCGCATTGAAATCCTACTCTCTGATATGTGGGTGACCTCTCACGAATACAGTGTGCGAGTTGCACTGAATCAATCTTCTTTTTTGTTGCGAGAAAACCTCCGCGTGTATAGAATCCGTTTGGCGCTGCTTAAACCACACTGAGCTCCAGGAAGAAAACAAAATAAGAGAAAATTGCTCGGTAATGGAATTCACGTGGCGTCATTGGGGGCGATGAAGTGAATCACGTGTTCATATCGAGAATTCAGCGGGGATAATGCCGCTTTGGCACGCAGAGAGTTGGTGAACACGAGCACACACTCCACCTGCACAACATGTAGGTATATAGATAGGCACTGGTCTAGCCTAGAATACTTGGCAGATTCAAAACTTGTATTGCTCATGCAGTATTGTATGAGCAATACATGCTGTGTATTACAAGCTTTGTATACAAGCTTTGTACTGCTCATGCAGTATTGTATGAGTACGCACACACACACACGTGTGCGTGCGTGTGTGTGTGTGTGTGTGTGTGTGTGTGTGTGTGTGTGTGTGTGTGTGTGTGTGTGTGTGTGTGTGTGTGTGTGTGTGTGTGTGTGTGTGTGTGTGTGTGTGTGAACGCATTTGTGCACATAGATTCATGCGCGTGAGTAATTAACGCTCAAGTGCACGAGGAGTACGCGCGGCAAGAATAACTAAGATAATTTAGGGATACTTTTGCTTAAGGAGAGTGCTAATGCCTCAGAACTAATAAGAAAACAAAGAGATATTGATAAGGTTCGTTTTCAACAGGCGTTTATGTCTTGCATTAAGTTGCTGTTTGGGAGCCGACAGAACCCGGCTACAAAGAAATAAACATGCACACTAAGACAGAGTGTGAGGAACAAGGGAAGGAAAGATGTAGTGGTTATTTGGACGATAGTTATGAAGTTTGTTAACCATGCACCATAGGAACAAAAAAAGGGAGTAAAGGGATATATATATATATATATATATATATATATATATATATATATATATATATATATATAACGCTATAGAATAGCCCAGTGTTTCAACGAGCTCGCGCTTGAGACGCCGTTGGCATTGAGTGGAGCTATCGCTTTATCGACAATGTGCGAGATGCTGGGAGGGTTCCTGCAAACCTGTGATACGATGGCTATTGCTGCCGCTGCTGTTAACACTGGTCGAAGCAGTATTTTTTTTCTATTGGAGATCGTCAAACTTTACTTATCTTCAGCGCATTGCTCAGGGCCTGCCATTCTCAGTTGGGCATTGATACTTTTTTTTTTCTGCAACACCGCTCTAGAATTCGTTCAATGGAGGTCACTGGCTGTGAGACCTCAGGAAGGCTTAATTTTGTTTCAGCGTCAAATTCTCGGGATCGTTTGTTAGACTAATGAAGAATAATGGTTCCATCGCTGAAAAGAATAAATTTCCGCTCTCTCAGTGCACCTAATATTTTGAGTTGAATGAGAAAGAAAATCTAAAAAGCCCGCGAATGCAAATTACTTTGCACTAACAATTACTTATAGCCACTGCAAACATAAAAGAAGAGAAGAAAAAAAGGCTGTAAATACCAGGCTCTGGGACAATGAAGAAATATTGTGTAGATTTTTTCGCTGGATAGTACGCAATAGAAAGGTACACCGTCTACACTAATTTTCATTAAAGTGATATGAAATTAATCTTTACTATTTTTTCAAATAAAGGTCAGAAGGAAGAAGTGAATGTCCTACGAAATATTAAGCTCCCGAATCGTTATACTTACAGACTGTTCAGCAACCTACCGCAATTTTCACAAAAATTTTACTTTGCGAGTATTAAGGGTCCTCGATTGGCTGGTGGCCCTTTGACATTCAGTGCCGGAATGGACTGAATTTCGTCATGCTAAATACTATGTCACATAGTTTCCGTTTTGTTAATATTGCTTTTGATAACAAAGTTACCGTTTCAGCCCGTTTACACCTTTAACTTTGGTCAGCAATGAGCACACAATGTCTTTCGCAGTGTAACTTTGTAACATTTACGGCATTTTTCGAGGGAAGCTTTAGTCACTAAACAATAATTCTCCGGATGAACGCGCTCCATTACTGAAGATGCAATCAAACGAGCACTTCGAGAGGACAACTGTACATGGCTAACCAGAGATAAGTAAAGAGCGCTCGGAACTCGGAGCAATGGGAAGCCTTTGCTTAACAGGAAAGTGATTGCAGTCATGACAGATAACATAAGAAACAACTCAGACGCACCACCAATTATAATTGTGCACTGAGATTGAAGGAGCACTAAACTAGCTAGCAACCTAACCACTTGCAGAACAAATGGTACTGACGGTGACACAGGGAAACACACAGAGGAAGCGGTGGGCACATGGGGATTAAACAAGCGTCGCCCTCTCGACATTGAGCCGTCCCTTCGTCTGCTCATTCTGCAGTCGAGTGTCCCCTATGTAAACGCAGACACTAACGCACTAAATTACACTCCTGGATCAGTCCTTTTTTCCCCTCCTTCCCGCTTACTTGTTAGGGATCCCCCACTCCCTACTTTCTTGTTCTGCGCTGGGCAGACACGCGGGCGAGAACAGGTGCCGTCACCGGACCATGCCCGTTTTTCTCGGTGTCCCTAATCACTCGTTGATTCTTCTTCATTAGAAAGCGAGTCAGCGGCCGAGCTCGGGCAAACCCTTCCACCTCCACTTCAGCAGCTCTGTCGATGATGAAAGGGGAGAAAGAAAGGGGCCGCGTTTCAGGGCTGGTATTCCCGGGATCGCTGGGCAGGCACCACCTCATTTCGCAAAGCTAGGCACGCGGCGAATCTTTTGGACGTCGTACAGATATCCGAAGCACGCGCTCCCTTCTTTCTCACTCCCGACTGTTTGCTTATACAGCGTCAAATTTTACATATTCATCATAAGGCTGTAATTACAAGCGGATACCAACGTGCACAAAAAAAAACTAAACACGAGCAAAGTCATACACGAGGTAATCGTAGGAGCAAAAATGTGTACAGCAAAGCGTGTGAGATTAGGAAAATGTAAATAAGGGAGCTATTGAGCGAGCACGATATGGACGGTGCTCCGGCACACCCGATAAAACTGAAGATTAACGCGTAGTTCGTAGCCGGGCAACCAGAGAAAAAGAGCGAACATCGATCTCTTCTTTTTATGTTTCTTTCGATAACGACGAACTGGGCCGATCGATTGCAGACCATGTTCGCGAGGAACCAGGTGCTCAGTGCAATGCTTGCTGTTGGAGAAGAAAGCGATGAGAAGGAAAATACGGTACGGGCTAAAATACGGAATAAAGATCCAATGGCATAGAAAAGACGAACGTTCCTATGCTAGGGATTAAGAAGGAGTATTAAATGTCGAGAAGCTAGAAGCGGAATATAAAAATGTTCATTATTTTTTAATCATTTCCTTCATCAGTCAGTGCTGCTCAGTAGTATGCGAAGCGGTGAGCCGCGAAGAACTTTTCCTTCCAGCTTCGGCACTAGCTCTCCGTTCACTTTTCCATTTATTCCCCCTTTTTGCGCTGTGTGGGGTTGTAATTATTGCTTCAGCTCCCTTCGCACATCTTGCTCTCGTGGAGAACGCTTTTGAGTTCCCATTGTTATTGTCGTAATGGTCCCCGGTCCGGGCTCCATGTTCGAAGCAATTGTGTCAGTCCACCGTGTCTGTGTGAGACGAAGAAAAAAACAGAAAAAAATATCTTAGCTTTTACGATTTCCTGTGGCACATTTCTAGGGGACCTGTACTTGTTTCTGTCACTGCATGAACTCGTCTTCGTATTCGCGAGATAGAGCAGCAGTGACAAACGCAAGCGCAAGACATTCTAACAAATGAGCACCATAAAAGACGGTTACAATTTAATAAAGTTCATTGAGAGTCCGTAAAAAGATTGTAGAGGTGGACAAGAAAATAGGCTGCACTTGAAGAAAACGTATACTTACGCAGCATAATTTCTAGCTTTGTAGCCTCGGGCAATGCGGTTTCTGTTCGAGGCACTTTCCGTGTTCTGCGAAGAAATTCGTTGCCGAGCGGGCTCTTTGCATATAAAAAAAAGTGAATGAGTGCAAAAGCTGTCGTAAAATATTAATAGAAGCTGAGTATAGGGTCGTCGATAGTGGCATAGATATTCACGTCGTGTATAGTGACGGTCTTTAAAATGCTGGACAATTTTCATCTATTTAGAGTGACAAGAATTAGCAAAGTGTATTCGTTTTTTTTTTACATATACATGTGTGCTATATTTTTCAGGGTATTCTGCTTGTAATAAAAGAAAACAATCGAAGCTTGCTGGCTGGATACACTATTATATAGTTAACTATAAGTTATGTATATCGAAGATCGAATGAATGTTATGGTGTAGCTCTGGCCTCAGGTGCATACATGTCGGGTGTGATGCATTAGTCAGAGCACCCCCTATTACGTCTGCATTACTACAATAGCAAAAAAGAAAACTTCTATGTAAGACCTATCCGTATCTTAAGAGTTTGCTGGTAAGCTCGTATTTTGAATAGTACGTCAGTGTAAGTGGATATATTTAGAACTACACTGGTCGACTTGTTATCGGCTCTAATCTTTACAAAGCTAAATGATTGAACCATAGACACAGTTGAAATATATTCTTTGTCGTGGACATAGTCATTTTAGTAGAGTGCATAGCATTCTAGAAGGTTTCCTCCACTTGCTTACCCTGCCGATTACCTATCCCCTTCTCTCCCCATCTTCCTTTGGTTTTCGATTTAGAATAGCTTTTTATGGCTGACTTGCGCAAAATATGTTCGCAAACACAAGTGTCGAGTGCTCAATTTAGAAATTGCCCCGTTGGGCTCAATTATGTATATCTATCTCCAGTGCTCGATCTTTCATCAAAGGAGACAACGTTACCCTAAATTATTACATGGACACTAATTTCCTAGACCAAAAAAGAAATCAGCCATCCTTTTCTTCAATTGGCAGTGTTATCTTTTTTGACACATTACAGTATATATAGTTGCGACGTTGGTGAGACTGGGGATTTGAAATAGCCAAATAACGAAACCCAGAGGACATGAGTGGCACACATATGTTGTTAGCCCTGTTGCTGGAGGTGCCACTTCTCTGCTGCATATTTCGTCTTTTGTCAAGTTCAAGACTTCTTGACCCCAGCGAACCCGAGGAGAACGGTAGACATGGAACTCAGGGCAGCCTCCTAAGCAACAAAGCACTCTTTTCTGCCGCATGAACAATCAGGAACACTTCTCTACGCTTCGGCGTTCTTATGGGCACCAGAATAGTATAATACTGCAAGTAGAATAGCTTCAGGAAAGAAAGCGAAAACCAGCTGGAGAACAGAGCACTCTCGTGCCCGAAGAACCATTGTTGGGATCCAAGCCATGACTATATAGGCTTCAGCGAGGTCAATACATCAGCTGGTATATCAATTTTAAAGCCTATGCACACTCGCAGTCTTGATTGATTGATGATTTGTGGGGTTTAACGTCCCAAAAGCACCATATGATTATTAGAGACGCCGTAGTGGAGGGCTCCAGAAATTTCTACCACCTGGGCTTCTTTAACGTGAACCCAAATCTGAGCACACGACGATAGTTATAGCGCGAGAACTAAACGACGACACAGAGACAAGAAGGACACGAAAGACACGAGCGCTAACTTCCAACTTAGTTTATTGCGCAGAGCACGAAAATATATAGAGGAGACAGTGACCATGGCACAAGAGCAGAACATGAGTAAGAAAACCAAAAACAAACAGCACAAATACAAAGGCACTGAAAAACAGCAAAGAAAAGCCTAGAAGAAACCGAACCAGAAAGGTAAAGCTACCTGCCCGCACCGAATCCTTCGAGGAACCTGCGTTCCTTCTCGGACTAAGCCACGGAGGGCTTGTTAATCCAAGGCACCTGTTCGCGTTACCTGCCCGCACCGAATCCTTCGAGGAACCTGCGCTCCTTCTCGGACAAGGCCACGGAGGGCTTGCTAACACAAGGCACCTGTTCGCGTGCCATCTGCGCAGCCTCGACAATGACCCGGGTGCTTACATCTCTGTGTTTGTACAACGTCGCTGTTTCCTCGAAGAGGGGAACACACTTGCACTCAGTGCAGTGCTGGGCAAGAAAACCGTCTTTCCCGTTTTTAACATTGTTCGCGTGCTCTCTAAGCCGATCGTTCAGACACCTTCCGGTCGTGATTTTGTTTTCAGGGGGTTGGTAGATTTGGTGAGGCTGATTAATTTGAACGGTGCTGAGAACAGGACGCGAACTCCAACACGTTTTCCGATTTTTTTGAACCTATGTGATATCTGGTGTATGTAAGGAATCACGGCTATCCTTTCACGTTCTGTATCCGTGTTGATCAGATTCTGTCGCGTCCTCTGCTCCGCCTTCATAGTCCGCAGGATCGTCTCCGCAACAGACGCGATAAACGCCTCGGGGAAGCCTGAAGCCTTAAGGCGGGAAACTTGCGCTTTGAAGCTCGCAGAGATATTGTGGGCGCAAGACCTATTTAAAGCATTCTCAAGGCAGGTTCGTGCTATGCCTCGCTTAACTATCTTACTGTGAGCAGAAGAAAAGGGGAGTAGAAACCTCTACTCCCTTTTTCTTCTGCTCACAGTAAGATAGTTAAGCGAGGCATAGCACGAACCTGCCTTGAGAATGCTTTAAATAGGTCTTGCGCCCACAATATCTCTGCGAGCTTCAAAGCGCAAGTTTCCCGCCTTAAGGCTTCAGGCTTCCCCGAGGCGTTTATCGCGTCTGTTGCGGAGACGATCCTGCGGACTATGAAGGCGGAGCAGAGGACGCGACAGAATCTGATCAACACGGATACAGAACGTGAAAGGATAGCCGTGATTCCTTACATACACCAGATATCACATAGGCTCAAAAAATCGGAAAACGTGTTGGAGTTCGCGTCCTGTTCTCAGCACCGTTCAAATTAATCAGCCTCACCAAATCTACCAACCCCCTGAAAACAAAATCATCAACAGATTGCAGAGTTCAACATCGAAACAGGTATGCAGCCTGCTCCCGAGAAGTCGTCTATAGGACCCCCCTTTCATGCGGTGCTTGTTACGTCGGAACGACCGGAAGGTGTCTGAACGATCGGCTTAGAGAGCACGCGAACAATGTTAAAAACGGGAAAGATGGTTTTCTTTCCCAGCACTGCACTGAGTGCAAGTGTGTTCCCCTCTTCGAGGAAACAGCGACGTTGTACAAACACAGAGATGTAAGCACCCGGGTCATTGTCGAGGCTGCGCAGATGGCACGCGAACAGGTGCCTTGTGTTAGCAAGCCCTCCGTGGCCTTGTCCGAGAAGGAGCGCAGGTTCCTCAAAGGATTCGGTGCGGGCAGGTAACGCGAACAGGTGCCTTGGATTAGCAAGCCCTCCGTGGCTTAGTCCGAGAAGGAACGCAGGTTCCTCGAAGGATTCTGTGCGGGCAGGTAGCTTTACCTTTCTGGTTCGGTTTCTTCTAGGCTTTTCTTTGCTGTTTTTCAGTGCCTTTGTATTTGTGCTGTTTGTTTTTGGTTTTCTTACTCATGTTCTGCTCTTGTGCCATGGTCACTGTCTCCTCTATATATTTTCGTGCTCTGCGCAATAAACTCAGTTGGAAGTTAGCGCTCGTGTCTTTCGTGTCCTTCTTGTCTCTGTGTCGTCGTTTAGTTCTCGCGCTATAACTATCGTCATGCCATACCAACTAGCCCAAGCTGCCACACTTCTGAGCACACGAGTCTACATTTCCGCCTCTATCGGAAATGCGGCCGCTGAAACCGGGATTCAATCCCGCAGCCTGTGAATAAGCAGCCGAGTACCTTAGCCACTAGACCACCGCGGCAGGGCACACTCGCAGTCTTGTGTCTGAATGTTAGTGCATTGTTTTTATTTGGCCCAGTCATTCCCTCCAGGCAGCTCGTCTCCGAATGGATTCGCTAGTCCGGCCTATTGGCCTTTGAAGTACTTCGGGAGCCCACATGACTTCAGGCTTGTTTCTTAATGAGGTCGCAGCATGACGCGTTTCGTTCCCTCTCATTTTTTTTAAGTATCACAACGGGAATAGCAAAGTGTGGTCGTTTCTTGAAGGATCTTGTGCTCTTACGTATTTATATAATGCGAAGCTGGGCAGTCTTATATGACAGTCATTTTGTTCGATTTTCAGTTGTTTTCTCTCTTACGTAAAGAAGAAGTACGTTCGTAGGTCCTGAGCAGAGTTGGAAAAGTTTTCATTTTTACCTCATCTGGAGTTCGAATTTCAGTTTATGGAAATATAATAATGAGTTTTCTTACATTCCTCTGTTTTTGTAATGAAACTGTACTATGCATACATGTTTACATGTTTATCAAACAACGCGAGGGCCACGCCACGTAGTCGGTTAACAGATTCATTAGAGTACACAGCGCCTAATTAAGGAACACAAAACACAGGAGACAAGCACGAGGACAGCGCACGTCCTCGCTCTTGCCTCGTATGTTTTGTGCACCTTAGGAGCTGTGTATTCTAATGGATTTGCACAAAAGAGCTCGCCTCAGCAGTCTCTTTAGTCACACAGTTAACAAAATTCAGTTTGACATGTCCTTTTGTGCACACTTACATCTACATTGCTCAATCATTTTTTTTTATAATTTGTGAGCATTTCTGGTGATTTGGTTCAGAACGCTCCAGCAAATACTTATGCCTTTCATGTTGTAGGGGTTTTGGGGTTGTGGATAGCCCAAAACCGTTGTGGGCTTCTCTTCATTACAATATCAAAGAAGGCCAACTATATAATTTTTCGGTAATTATAATGAAACATTCATAATGAACTTTGACGCCAGTCTCAGAATATGTTCAGTGTTTTATGAATTGAAAAAAATACAGTTGCAAACAAACCAAACGTAATTGGTTTGTTAATTGCGTGTATTACTTTTGGTTAAGTATATGTTTAACAGCTCTTTGAGTATTTACTATCAAGCAGTTGTACATATACTTCCAGAAGGCGTAAAGCCCGACATTGTTGCCCTTTACGTGCCACCGAGAGTACTGAGGCAAGAACCTTGGCATGAAGCGGATATCAAAATTAACTTGACTTCATATGGCAACATCATATCATTATGTATAATTCACTTATGTGCATTTCATGTATACCCTCTCGCGGCAGTCCACCCATTAGAGTCTCCCGTCAGGTCTTGGTAACATTCTAATCACGCTGAGACAAAACACTGCCTAATAAATGCGTTTTGGACGAACCGATGTTATATTTTGTTGGAAACGTCAAAACAAACAATGTAGTAAAATTCTACCGTTATAACTATACCATAAACAATCACAAGGTGCGAACCACGGAAACTTCAAAACAACTCCGTAAAAGTGCATTCTGACGTCCCAGTAAGCTCAAACCAAGTCCACAGTTTGTCTTCTCGTTTTTTTTTCTTCTTGGATTTCAGTTATCTCTCACATCACCATTCGCACTATATTGCGTTCTTTCCTAGCCTTCTGTTCTCACAACCGCATTTCTAAGCAAGACCATCTGGGTGCACCCCCCCCCCCTTACCCGCGAAGATGTTCCTGTGTGAGCCATTCATTTATTTTTTGTCAGCCACCCGTAGAAATGGCGAATAACTGAGCTCGAGTCGACTTTCATGGACCTCGGCGGAAGATCCGTGCTCACTGACGCAACTCGTGCAGAGAATGCTACACGATGATGGCAAAAGCGACATCGTACACGATGCCGGGTGAAAGAAAGTTGGAAGGCAAAGAAGAACGACAGCATCGTTCTGTGTGGAAGGGATTTTGTGGGCGCCATTTTGTACATCCCTGCGCTGAAAAAAAGTATACCTAGAACCCACGGCCCTAGTCAAAAAAAGAAAGTTTGGATTATATGTGACACAGGCAAAAACGTCATAAACACGTTCCCACACTTGGTCTCGACAGCCTTATGACTTTCGGAATGGATGCTAGAAATTGAGACAAAACAAGCAAAAAAAATGTTACTGTTCAAGTTTTGTGGGAAAGTAGTACTGTCAACACCTTGGGCAACAGCGATATTTTGTAAGAAGAAAGTTCATGCTGCTGGCGTCTATTTGTGCGTTAGGATTTTCTTTTCTTTCGCCCATGTTAGTTTATTAGATTTTTGTTGTCTTCTATAATGTGACCCACGCAAAACTTAGGGGCTTATTTTTGTTTCTCGTAGCTAATTGAACTTTTAGGCGGCCACACGTTTTCACGTGGCAATTTACTGTGAAGCAATTTTCACATAGGTACATCATCGTGTCAAAAATAAGGTGGTAGTCCGTATTTTTGTATAAAATCCATTATAATCTTCACGTTTTACAAATTGTGCTGGGTAAATTTTGCGAGAGATATTGATAATATCTGTCGGGAATGCATAAGCCCTGGATTTACCTTGATTTAAATTTCCGGAGTCCACCGAAAAACGTCTGCGCCCAGTGACACTTTGCGTTCAAGTAAATGAGTTTACAATTACGTTACTAAGCTCTGTTTTGTGACATCTTTCGCATAGTGCTTCCAAACTCTTATCAAGATATTCTTACAAACACTGTGCATGTATTCTTCTGGGGTAACGGTCTTGCAGCTAAGTTTACTATTGATACTAAATATGCACAAACTGCATTTCACACCTAGTTGTCAGTTGTTCTCAAATAAATTATACAATGGAAAAGGAAAAGTGTGTTTTTCGTACGAGTGGCTGCCACAGCTAGCCTGAACTATTCTGTTTATTTGCTGCCAAGCACGACTTCCCGTGGTGTTTCTCTTTCATCTGATGGTGTAATCACAGTAAAATATTACAAAGAACTGAGAAAATGAACAAGGATTTACATATCCTACATATTTAGGTGTGATTTAAGCGCTCCCGACAGGCTTTCCGCCGAAGGAAAAATCGGGCGAATCTAACAGCCGTGACAGGGCTGACAACTGTGTCGGCTCAACGAAGTATTTGTGCCGGCTCATGAGAATATGGGGCTCTCAAACATCCACAAAATGTCGACCTTGATAGATGCGCTTTTTCTACTACCATGGGCAGCAAAGCGATGTTTTGTAAGAGAAGTCTGCGGATTCCTCTGTGTTGAATTTAATTATTTGCCGTGTCGACAACAAAGCAGTGTTTTCAGCACAGGAAAATCTTGGCAGGTTATGTCGCCTGACGGACCCACACCGCAGATCAGCTGTTGGATGCTCCAAGCATCATCACGACCTTCTTGTAGATTGTGTACAAGAGGTGGTTTATGAGTTCCCGCTAACCTGTGGAAATAAGTACATAGGTCGGATGGGAGGATTCCATAACAATCGTCTTCACAAACACAAGGTAAATGTTAGAAGCAAGAATAATGTCGGTTATTTGTCTTTATATTGTTTGGAATGCGATTGCCAACCAATGTACGATTCTCTCACGGTACTGGTGAAAAAAAAAGTAAAGACGTCCGAAAAATAATTGAAGGCCAAGCTACCTCTCTCAATAGTGACACATGCGTGAATGCACCATCAATTGATTTTGAGATCGAAAGAGGGCTTTTCTGGTTGGCTGGTGGGTGGACTGGTGGCGCCACTGTTCGCGGATAAATGGGTGTTTTCTGGAAGTGAAATTGTTGAAATTAGCACATTGTGTTGTCGTGTCTCTTACGTCTCTGTTTGTTAGCGCTCAATATGCTTTCGAGTTCCGTTTACCAACATGACCGAAAAAATGTCCGTAGAATTGTGCTGCAGTGGAAATGAGCCAGGTCTTCTTTTGCCAAATCCGACAGCATCAGTGCTTCGGTTCATTCAGGTCAAGACATTTGCTCATTTTTCGACAACAAAATGCGAAGCAAGCCCTTCTATTATTGTCTGCGTTTTGCTTCTCATTGGTGCGGCATACTTGGGTACGTAGAAATGGAAGTGGACGTCGTTGTCATATTCATTATTCTGGTACTTCGAAAATAGCAAGCGTCCTGAAGAAAACCGCCGGGGAAATGTGTGTGTGGGGGCGGGGGGTGTTTGGGGGGGGGCGTGGCATCATGTGTCATATATGTCGTCATTGTCATCGAAGAAGTATGCGAAGACTGGGCATCTACGTCTCCGGTAGCAGAGAGTGTCGCCATCGGAATGCCATTCACACACGCAACTTCGTTGGCGTCTCCTGCGCCCTGAACAAATGAATGCGCCAAGTAAAAGAAGAAGCTGGGGATAATGGAAACAAAAGAAGGAACAAAGGAAGGATGAAGAGTGAAAATGAGGGTTGAATTGCTTGCCTACTCGTTGGGATACTTCTGCTTCGTTTCTGCTTTGATGGCCTACACTTCTGTATACTGAGGACGTCTTACGCAACTCAGGAGAGCAACGCAAGCTGCCGGAAGTCGCCGAGACCGTGGCAGTCTGGGTGAGAGGCTGCGCTATGAGGGCATGGGATGGAAGTTGGAACAAGATTGGGGAATGGAGGATGGGCAGTGCCAATGGGGTGTCGGGCATATCTAGAAGGGAAGAACTGGCGACGCAAGAAGAGCCGGCTGATTGTTATGAGAGCTGCAGAAAATGGTGCCGTCCGAACCCTCCGGAGTCTCTATTTCCGGCTGCAGCTGCCGGCTGGAGAGGGTACATGACAACGAGACACAAATTGCCAACGGGAGGCAATCTGCGATGGAGCAATAGCGTCGCCAGCCAAGAGAGATAGAGAAAAAGGAAACTGGTTGTGCCTATGAGAAAGTTATGATACGAGCGGAAACGCATGTCGGTAAACTTAGGGGACAATAAATGCAGATAACAAATATGTTCAATATGTACATAAAAGTCAACTAATTTTAATTTTCTTTAATTTTGCTGACTAGATAAATATTTTTGAATTAATAAAGTTGAATGCAACGGATGTTTGTGTATGCGCAATGATGTCTACTCTGGTTCTTTCGTAGTAAGTTTTGTGCGATAATCTTGCGTCAAACATGCTTTTGATGCATGGACCATATTTTATTTTGTTTGCGGCATTTGAAGGTCATTAAAAAATAAGGAGTACATAAGTTTATTAAAGGCGTGTTGTTTGGTCACTGCTCTTCCGCGAAGCTTGTGTTGAACCAAGAAACACAAAGGTAGATTTATCCGAGGAAACAATCATACCTTGTATGGCCTCTCAGTGTAAGTGAGTACACTAAACATAAGATCAGTGGCTTTACTGATTTTGGCGTACAGAGCAGTTGAGAATCACGATGAGCTCATTCGCGATGTAAGCCCACGGCATATGCACTTCTTCTAGTTTTCATTAAAATGGACACAAATAAAAATCTCAAAATGGAAGAAAAGCAGCAAACTTCAGAAAAACAACAAGCCAGAAAAAATTTAAGTGGTTTTTGCCCTATTGGCAAAATGGCTGCATGCGAAGCTTCGCACATACATGCCTTACGAAATACTTCTTTCTCTTTCTTTCGTTCTTTCTTTCTTTCTTTTTTTTTATTTTCCCTAATTTTCTCCCAACTGTTGCCTTCTTTCATGTCCCGAAGTTGAACTGCATCTGCGTACTTAGAGACCACACTTTAGTTGCTTCTGACAACTTATCAGAAAAGACTTCCGTATAAGAAGTGGCTGCTCGCCGACAAGACCACGATCAATACAGCGTCAGTTGTTGGAGAGTGGCGCATACAAGTAGGCTTTCACCCACTACATTTTAGAGAATCATTTAGCCCACGCTCACGAAAGCTTTTTTATTATCATTTGCTTTGCGTCTTCACAAAACACCAACGGCACAATTTGGTCAAAGCAAGCTCCGCAGGAAGAAAGAAAAGTCCATAAGCCCTTGTTCACCCTCAAATCTAGGCCCGTAACGTTGACAACGAATAGCCGGGTGAGCATCATGCACCCTCCAAAGACATAAACTTACCAGAATCTGGTTTTAGAGTCGCTTAAGCGATGCTAAAGCGCAGATATTTTTTGTAGGCTGCATCCTTTCGCAGAACATTGTTTTCAGGGGGCATCGACATGGTGCCTTCTATCTTCTTCCCAGTATTCATAAGTATCTCAAAAAGTCCCATGGCCACCGGTCCATCCTGCGACTATGCAAGCGCGGGTTCGGTTAAAAACCTTTGCGACGTTAGCATTTCCCTGTGGTGTGCAAACAGTCATGTCGGTATTGCATGCTGTTGTAGACAAAAATATTTCTGCGCTATCAAGAAATTCAACGAAGCCTCCGTAGAAAGTATTGTCATTTTTTAACTGATTTTGCACGGATCGAAACCGCATTCATAGAGTTTAAACATATTCGCTTTCTGCAAGTGTAGCTATCTCGCAGAGGGTTTACCACGCTTGTTTTCAGAACGTGGGGTCTTGAATCTTACCCTTAGCCCGCTAGAGAAGTTTATTTTTTCTTACACATCTTTTCATGGTGATGGTAGTGTTATGCTAAAAAGGGACTCATCGATAGGCAGTTCTCTGATTTAGTCGGCATACAGGTTCTTGCGCATTTGAAAGAAATCAATGCCCATGCGCTTAGACTGAATAAACGTATTGTACTAAATAACTAGATGGTAATTTTTCATGGTACCTTCGGTGCCATTAGTATAGTTCATCGGCTGGCTTGCTACTCCAGATGTTGGGTTCTGGGAATAGTATATACAAGGATCACATATACACACAAAATACGTGCAGTCCCAATGCTATGAAAGACCGAGGAGAAGACGAGAGGGTGCACAAAGATGGCAACAAAAGTTTGGCAGAGTTCTAAAGGTATAGAGTGCGCAAAAGCAGACTGAGTTAAACATCCGTCGACACGGCAGCCCGCTTTCGTGGCGTTAACGAGTGGCACCCCAAGATCCCAGCGCGAAATATCACGCTCGGTTTCGCGACGAGGTGCTTTTTCTCTCTCTTCGTCACCTTCTGCACTTTGTATACTTCTCGTTCGCACTCTTGCTTCTAGACGCCGTACAGCATGCTTTCCCCGCATGAGATCAGCAATCCCGAACCTCTTCACGTCCTTGCGACGTGTCTGTCTAATCAGTGGCGCTGAGCAGGCTCGTCGCCAACGACAGCTGTCCCGTGCTTGGCTAACAGAAGCCCGACTCTCTGTGTAGCCCAGGAAAGGTGTAACGTTTGTGCGGACGCTTATCCCGACAAGTTCCTATTTTATTTTGTTTTCCTTCGGCGTATGGAGTGACTCGAGCGATATATACGGCAGAACTTGGTAGGGTATATAACTGGGCGGGTCGGTACGAATTGTTAATTAATCTTCAACGCACGATATTGACCCAGAAAAATTGGCGAGATGTGAGAAAAGGTTTTGAAATCAGCTTTATGATAACAAAGAAGATAGCAGGCTCAAGAACTGATGTTTAGGAAAGGCTAAAGAAGCCAAATAATACTTGAAAATAAATATATAAAGATAAAAACCGATGAAAAGGAGTCCAAAAACTTAAATAAGAAAAACTGAAACAGGAGTTGTTCACTGCTGCTGACAGCCCGGTTGAAAGAGATCAAAAGAGTGCTTCTCAGTGAAAAGCCGGGCTTAAAACTCTTGCGGTTTGAAAAGACAGGTGAATGCTCTTGAAAGATGGCAAACAAAAATAACGAGTAACTGAAACTCAAAATAAGAGAAAAGGATGGCATTGGTTGTGGTTCTGAGGAGGCATTGACAGGAAGCAAAAACACCGTCGTCATCCTAGTGGTCATTATCATGGACTCTTGTGACACTTTCTTTATATTTGGTTCCCTCATTAACTTTCCTTATTCAGTGTGGAAACTCTTGAAAGGCGTCTTCACGAGGCTCCGCTTTCGCTTGCAACGAAATTCTGTGCTTCAAACCACGAAGACTCGCCTTTAATTCTTTTTCCTAGTGAATCACCTGCCTTTCAAAAAACGCCAGCAGCACAGTTACAGCGAAAGCTAGAAGAGCGGCCTTTCAGAGCCTTTTCTGAACACTCATTGGGTAACTGCTGTAAGCACTCTTCCTTGACACCCACTACGGCATTAATAATAAAAATTTTTGGGTAGTAGGCCGGCATTTGTTATGCTATTTTTTGTCATTCTTCTGAGAAGGGTCGTATCCGCGCAGCACTTCCAATGAATTTTGTGCCAATGACCATGCAGTGGCTGCCGACTATAAGAAATTGTGGCTGAAGTGGGTATGCGCCACAGTTAATAGGAGAACAAGAACAAGCTTTTGTAATGGCTTGAAGCAATGGAAGACCCAATCATTACGCTATTCGCATTGTGCGATGACTGGTTGTTCTTTCGCTGTTTTAAAGCGCTCTATAAGTCGTATTAAAGCAATTGCTTTCCCAACATCAAGCCTGCCTCAGGCAAGTTTGCCAACAATTCCCAAGCACTGGTGTCGCTCAGTGTTATAATACTGGGCTGGCACCCAGCGTACTCGGGTTCGAGCCTCACTGTGACATTAGGGCTAGGTTTTTTTTTGTTTTTTTTCGCGTGATACGGTTATGGACACCCTTGGCGGCGGCAACGACGGACAACAGCGCGTGACCCGAGTTGCGATCTCATAACTGCTTTCGCTATAAAAACCGTGAAGAAGTCACTTAAGGAAACATTCTGGCACTGAGGGAACGTAGGCTGTCTGCGTTTATAGAATGAATACCACGCGCAAAAAATAGGCACATTTTCTCTCTAGCAACCTGTAATCTTTGCAGTCCTGACACACTAGTGCACCAGCTCATTTGAATCGCACATATTTTAAGGGTCTTGCTGTATTTTAAATCTATTTCAGTGCATGCAATATCTTAGGCCCGGCCTATTCTATCGTGTCTTTTATCGCGCATATTTTTTTTTCTTTCCTGTTCGTCTAGTTATACAAAAATCAAAACAATCTTGTTCTGTAAAAAAAAAACAAAATTTCACGCTGAGCAAGAGTACACACAACGCCATTCTCTGAAAAGAGTGCGATAGTTCGCTTTTTTTTTTCATCAGGGACCGTACACATAAGGTGCTGGCATAACGAATAATAACCTTTCCTGATCTTGGGAGGCACGTGTTACGTATATTATTGCAATAGCAATTATATGGACACTCTCGGTTGGATTTCGTCGTTGGTGGTGGCGTGGGCGTCGGCGTCGACATGGGCGTCGATATCATGCACCGTATATGTACACGTATATATTTATATGAAAGCGCAAGAAAGAAAAAAACTCCCAGAAAGAAGACTCCAGCGCGTGGTATCGAACGTGGGACCTCCACGCCGTGAATGCAAGGCGTTAACTATGGAGCCAACAAAAGGTACCTTTCTCAACGTTCAAGCGGCAAGCTATCCATATCTACCACTGACCCGTATTGGCGGGCATCTCGGGGGGGAGGGGAGAGGGGGGGACTATTGTGTTTTCAGCATTATAAGCAAAATGGCGCAGTGATCTCTCACGTGTATTTTGGCCCACGTAGAGAATAAGGGGGTGTACGCTAGATCACGCGCCGTTATCTTGCAGTGGGGAGAATCGTACTTCTTGGCTAGCCTTTAGGTTTCGTCGGAACGATTATGTTGTAGGTATCGGATGTACAAAGGTCACTGCAATCGTTGCACAGCCTGCATTTGCGAAAAGGGCCCACTTTTCAGACACAGCGAAGTAACAATTGAGACGCTTATTCGCGTTCATCTGTACCTGTGAGTACGTTTCGTACGTCATTTGTGCGTGAAAAACGCGGGGCATGTTTCGACCTACTTGCCATTCCGCGCGGGACCTTCCAATTTGTTGCTATCGCATTCATTGCTTCGCCTTTGCGGCAAAGCTGCGACTTTTTTTCGGTGATTTACGGCGTCTTAAAAGCAGCGGCTCACTATAACTGGCTCCTTCTAAAACACTCTGCTGAGACGGATCAATTGCATGCGTGTACAGGTACCATTAGTGCGAGAAAAAAAATTACCCAGTCATGTCCATTAGTTTTCTCCCAATGTCGCAGCAACATATACACAGGCCAACTCACATAGGTGTCATTTGTCATCTCGATTGAAAAAACAAATAAAAACAAAACAAAAAGAATGAGTCGAGCCAGAGCCACTTTAGGTACTACCGGAAGTTTTTACGCAGCGCATTGACGGGTTCCAAGAGTGGTGTTGGTGACGCAAACTAACTTTTGATTTCGTTCATAGGCGAGCCTCTTCCGAAAGTAGGGAAATAAGCAAAACAATATGAGTGCAGAATTTTGGCGGAATCGGTAGACCTGGTCTCTCAATCAAATGTCACCAAAGAGGGGGAGGATGGTGGTGTGAAGTACATAACGACTTCCAACTGTTTGTTTTGTGTTCTGCGAGCAAACAACAAGACGTCCGCATTAAACGTCAACAGTAAAGACAAGGACGCCAAGATTACTCGTACGTCACCTGCCCGATGGGCTATATGTGTCCGTGGCGGTTCGCACAACCATGAAAATCAATACGCCTACATCGAGAACAATGAAAATTGAGGCTGCACAGTGATTCTAACCTCGAGGGCATTGTTTCTTTATGATGCGGAGTTCAATGCACCATACCACATCAAATCATTTATGAATGTGGTATATTGTTTGGTGGAGCCAAAACATTATTTGCTCCATTCGCTCTAACCAATAATGTTTGTAACTACACACCACAAACAGAGCTGCACCTGAGAGCTCGAGCTATCTCTGATGTGAGACGTGAGGGCAGAGGCCGAATACAGTGGGATGTGCTCGCGAATTAATATTACGTTAAAATTATTGTCATCGACGCCACAATACCACTCTTTCCGTACGCTTGAGCGACTACAAATGGCTGCGTTTGATATCGCTGATATTGTATTGCATTTTATTTTCGTTATATTCGGCAAGGACCTGTCATTTCTTGAGTTTTCTTATTCTGCTGATGTCGCTATAGCTTCATAGCCGTGCTATGTTTTTTTTTCTGGTGCCGACCTCAAAAAAAACATAATTGATAATAACATCCTCTATCATCTTCCTGGCGATATCGTCTGTTACTTAACATCAATATTGTGTCGAACAAACCAACCAAGCCCTTAAATTTACACTTTTTTTCATAACTCACTGCAATACTGAATACTGAAACAGAAAAAAAATGTGTGCAATTTACGATTCAAAATCTTTAGTTTTTTTTTTGTCAAGTATATTATCGCAGGCAAACATCAATGTGGAATTTCGGTTTTCTCATGCAGTATAACTTTTTCTTTTGTTGTGGCCCTGGAAGTAATATTGATGCTTGAATGTGTCTTCCTTATGTACAAATGTGAAGCACTAAGAATGCCTAATATATTGGTCTTTTCAAGTGATCTGCAAGTTCAGGATAGCTTGGAGCCAGTCCTTGGAAGCCTTCTTTAACAGCATGTGTTGCAGCTGTACTTCATCCTGGACAGCCCAAGTCGCGCTGTACTCAGTGAAAGTTCGCAGTTTTATGACTTTATGGACATGCGCGGTTCGCGCTGCTATGCGTGCCAGTATATTACTTTACTTCTTTTTTCTTCTCCACTCATTTCTTTCCTTTTCTCTTTAACCCATGTAGGGTAGCCAACCGGACTCAACCTGGCTAACCTCTTTGCCTTTCCCTTTGCTTTTTCTCTCTCCCTCAAGCGTAAAAGTTGTATTGTGTGCATTGTCAAACAAAACAATAATATATAAGGTTTTACGTCCCCAAACCACAATATGAATATGAGAAACGCCGTAGGGGCGGGCTCCGGAAATTGCGACCATTTGCTGTTCTTTAACGCACGCTGACATCACACAACACGCGAGTCTCAATGGTTTCGCTTCCACTGAAATGTGACCACCGCGTCCTTCGGGTCAGCGGCCGAGCACTGTATACGCTCTGGTCTACCATGGCGAACTGTGAAACAGAATAATACGTTCTCATTACGCTGCTTAGTTCACATTTCGTTCCCGGAAATTTCTCGTCATAAGGTGTTGAAAACACTTTGTATTTTCTCTCTTTCTGCAGCTGAGGCACAGACGGTGACGGCGCTGGAAGGCGGCCAGGTGCAACTGAGCTGTGACATAAGTGCTCCAGCAGCGGGCGACTTTGCGGTGCGCATCCGCTGGTTCAAGGACTCGGGGCCCAACCCCGTGTACAGCATAGACGTCAATCCCAGAACGGGCAGCTTGTCGCAGATTCGCCAGAGTGCGCTGCGCAGCAGCCTTCAGGGTCGCGCATACTTTTCGGTCATCCAGACTCCTGCCGTGCTGAGCGTTGACCGCCTACGGCACGCCGACAACGGCTCCTACGTGTGCGCCGTGGACTTCAAGAAAGACTGGACCCGGAAACTCATGACCCACCTCATCGTTATCGGTAAGTGCATACGGTCTTTCTATGACCGGGGGGCCACAGCGAGTTGTCGATATTGCACATATACCACACTTCAGAGCGAAAGTTTCTTTACGATCTTCTGCATCGTTGTACTCTTACTGAGTGGGAATAGAAAATAGCAGATCATGTTACGGAATACGACTGGGTTGCGCAGCCGGCTCACCAGCCAATAAAATAATTTATGGGCTGGTAGGCTTACCAGCCTAACCACCAATCAAATAAACGGGCATCTTGTAATAAAGGCAGTCTAATATTTACAGTGTTTGTGCATGAAACAGACAAAAAAAGAAGTGAATAGAATCTCTTTCGTAAAACATTAATTAGCATATGGTCTAGAATGCTTCAGGCAATGAACATATTTGACAAAGCCGTCGGCTGAAACCTCTCCGAAAAATCAACACTTCGAATATTCATAGGCACGCTTCACCATCGTCTTACTTCCAGGCGTTAAAGTATTGATCATCGAAAATGAGTTGCGGACTCAATGCTAAAAAAAGAAAAAAAAAGCAAGTACAAGACGCCTACGTGCGAAAAAAAGCTAAGTAACGTACTTACATCTTCGACCGGCTAGCTGTGGAAACGAGAAGAATGAAATTAAGACTGCAAGTTTCAGCGAGAGGTTTTCATGCCTATGCAGCGATAAATTAACAATTCTCCGTTTTCAGGATGGCCTCCCAGATTTAATCAAGTGCGCCTCGTCCCACATCGTTTTGATTCTGCAGGTTTCTCGAGTTATGTTTCGTGCGCTTGAAACACCTTTTTTTCTTATCTTTCAATCCCAGGAGACCGGTAAGATGACGGTCAACACGAGTGAAACAAGATACGCTGTTTTCCTTCAACGCTCTATTGTGACCTGTACCGTTTCGTTAATATTTATGACCGCTTACTTAATAAGCCTAAAGTCTCCTAAAAGTTGTACGAGAATGAAGGCGTGTCCCGAATAACGTCGCCTATAGAGTGCAATGCCATTTGCTATTCCAGGTCTTTTCTCGTAATTAAGTCGCTATATTCCTCCCCACTTCATCTTTCCTCCTTGTGAATAAGTAACCACGCGCAGCACGCGATGTTTTCTCACGCTAAGGAAGTAAATATGTTATTACATGACCTTCCATGCCGCTTGCATTTAGAGATTTTGGGAATGCCCTTTGTTAACGGTACTAGCTGTGGTCTTTATTTTTTGCAATAATTTTTTCTTCATGAGCCGTTGCGAAAATTCCCGGTCCCTTATGATTTAACGTGGGATTGACGATCGACTATTTGATTGTCATTGAAATTCGCAAGTGTTCTGGTTAAAAGTGATTATAAAAGAGTAGGAGCGAGGTAAGCAGTGTAAATTTGCATATAGCTTTAGTTTCAATATTGTGTGTGAAATAACTGAGTTTTTTGTCTCAGAAATAAAGGTAATGCTCTTGAGCATACTACTTGGAAATCAAGGGTCATATCGACGCAGTACAAGAAATAAAACGTCAACACTAAGTGTCCTCGTACGCTAATTAAAGCGGTTGATTACATTCTTATACGTCCACTATTGAACGAAGTGAAGTTCCTAACACATTATAACATTCAAACATTTTTTTCAGTCATGTTATTCGCGCTGTCAATTATGAATGTACTTTGAAGTAAGTTAGGATGGCAGCACAACTCTTACATTTCCACCACACATAATTTTCGTGCTTGGCACGTTGCCGAAACAATTGAGTATTTCAAGGCCTAACAATACTAGATACCAGTCACTATTTTCAAGGTGAAGGCCTCTCCACTTGAAAAACCATTTTTCTTTGTCGTCTACGTTTTATGGTGCGGTATCGTTTCGGTACGGATGTCAAACTTCACTGTGTAAGTTGACATCAATTGTGCGCAAGAATTCATATCTTCTAGAGCTAGATCTTGCTCCTGAACTCCCTTTAGTTCAACCGTTGCTCAAACTTCCTTTAACCATTGCTCAAATTCCCTACATAACCTCCTGAAGAGTGCTATTCAATTTAACAATAACTTCCAAGAAGGGGTGATGATTTATACGGAAATGATTTATGACTAGAACGTTTTGTTTGATGAGTTAGCACAAACAATTCTTCGAGGTAGTATTGTATAAATGAGCAAACAAACCAATAAAAAAACTGAATTCTCAATGATGTCGTTCATAAATGGCCATGGAAGGATTTTCTGAAATAAGGCATGATTGATGATCTAGTCTCATTAGGACAGATTCTTGTATTTATCCACCATGAATCAGTTGGTGAATAGTACCGCACTCCGCTCCCACTGAAAAAAAAAACAGCAATGGTTTTCATGGTGCAGACGTTCAATGGCAGTATACTGCTCATTTCATTTCGCAAAATCAATAACTCGACCTCATAGACAACACAGGTCATGCACAGAGAAGGCTTAAAGGTGGCACTGAGGTCATTTTTCTCCACTGTGACAAAACACGCCAGGCCGGCACGAAACACGAGGCACAGTCAGAGAAAAAAGGAAGAACTGCTTTTCTCAAAACATCTGTGAACTCCTTCGTCACAACTGCAGGTACAATTGCCTGGTCCCTGCTACACGTCATCGTGCTTCTTGAAACTTAGGGAACCACTTGCGGCGTCATTATTTGATTTGTTTTGTGGTGAGGCGAGATAGCCGCTTCACATTGGTGAAGCATTATTTAAAATTTGTTGATTCGGTGGCTGGTGACGATGAATAGTCATAACTAAGCCTTTTGTAGTCGATTGGGGGCAATGAAAGACCCACTTGCTGCCAAATCCATACTATGTGACGCTTGGTTCTTAAGTTACTCTTCTACCACAACATATTACACATGTCGACGTAATTGTGCCTCCTACATGAGGCCTTTATAAGCCCTTTTGCGATGTATTTTCAGGAACCCACTTGTCTTTACGGTAGTATTCTTGGCTGTCACGCAGTGCATTCGGGTTAACATCCTACTCTATCCTTGATATTTTTTTCCTATTTAGCGTAATAGTGGTTACGATGTTACAGCACCAAAAACAACTGTAGTTGGGATCTAACAGCAGCTTTTATTGTGAAACAAAAAGGCAAGAGATGCAGCGTGTGAGCTCGACGCAGTGGTACTTTTTTTCAGAGAGTGAACTGTCATTATTAAAGGTTAAAGAAGTCCCGACTACAGAACGCGAGGGAAGTGACAGATCACGCATTGTCTTTTTTGTCTTCATTATTTTCACCTGAGTGCAGATTGATGATATAAAGTGTTGAGCACTCGGCTAACCCCAGCGGGAAGAGGCACGCACGAATGCGCGTGGGTATGTGACTGCGCTGCACCGATCCCGCATCATTTATTCAAGGAAACAGTGTCACAACAATTACAACGTGAGTCGAGTGCGCTGAGGGGAGAATAAGTTAGAGAATTCGAATGGGTTCGGGGATGAAATAAGGACCGCCCTGGTCTTTTTCTTTCGCCCCTCTTTTCGCAGTCTCCTATTCACCACGCAAAGCTCCCAGTCAGCACGAAGATACACAGTAAGGGGCGTCGGCGCTCTTTTGTTTCGATCCACGATGCCGCCACGACACGTACAGCCGGAGAGAATTCCCGCGGCACCCGCTTGGAGCACTCAAAAGGAGGGAGACTTGCAAGAGTGCTGCAAGAGAGAGACGTTGTTGAAAGAGCACTTGATGCGAGCGAGCAGCAAGGGAAAAAAATAGAAGCAAATGAACTGGGAGGAGCTTGTAGCTGTGCTCAACAGAAGGGCTCCGGCGACGAATTGCTAATTGCTGCGGAAGGAAAGTCGAGCTTGATGGAGAGTGTGCTGCCACCGGGCGTAAAGAGCTGGAAATTCCTAGCACCAGTACAGATAAAAAAGTATAGGACGGCGCAAAGAGTAAGCAAAGTTCTGACACTTGCCGCTGTGCGTCGCCTCGCCACTACGTGTTCGCGCGCACGCTCTAACGGGCTTTTAGAAAGGACTTGCCAGCTTGTAGGCGTAGTCAGCGCGCCTTAGTGAGTGCGTGCGCCTCGCGAGGGGCTGCTGAAGCTCTGGGTTGTGAACGGCGTGCGAGGCCAGTTGCGAGCTGGGGTAAACACGTACGCTCGAACGAAGGAACAACAAACGTTTAATTACTCAATTACTACACGGGCGTTGACTTTGCGGAACGCTGAGTTGCGTGGACGAAAAATCATCCCCGCCTGGACGGGCCACGTTTCGAAGTTTTCTTCGCGAGAATAAATAAATGAATAAACACACAAACAAACGAACAAATAAATAAATATTACCTTTGTGTTTAGGAACAGAATTATTTTGTCACAATTGATCCGCTAGGCTGCGCATCAGAAGAAACACTATAGACTGGCGAGCAAGCCGAGGAATCCCACCGGGAGGGCTCGAGGCATATGTCTATAGGCCGGGGCTGAGGCCTGTCCCGAATATACTCGCTGGATATCAAACGCTTCTTTCATCGTCATCATTGATAAAGGTTCACACCCGGCAAAAGCTTTAACACTATATACGTATAAACAGAAATAAATACCGTCTGCATCAAATTTTTTTAAAATTACTTTCCCGTTGCAGTCATCGCGTGGGCATCAGTGAATGGTAACAGAGCAATATAAAACTGAGTGATGAAATTTGCTCTTTTTGTGTGCGTGTGTGTGTTGCCAGATAAATTTGTGATGAAGGTCTAGACATAGAGTGCGTTATCGAAGTCAGTTGTGGTAGAATCTGTATTGCTTGATTTTACTTGCACAAAATTACAAGCGAAATTTCAGTAGCCCAGACTAGCTTCTCATTAATTCTTTTATTGTCTTACTAATCACCGAAACCTATTATATTTCTTTGAAAGAAAGAAAATAAATAAATAACAAATACGACTAAAATGAATATGACAGCACGTCCTATATAACGATCAAACAAATAGTTGCTGCAGGAAACGGCAACTGGTGCGCTGGTTAGGGTGAATACAAAATTTTTTTAACAATTTAATTATAAAGCTTTCTTGGTAGAGACAAATGATAGTATGTTATAACTTTCTTTGGCGAGCACAAAACACAGACCAAGAAAGAGGCAGACGAGCGCTGACTCTCAGCTAATTTATTTTGGAAAGGAACGAAACATATAAGTGCCTGATACCGTGTTTCATGATACCAATATTTTATTCGCCCATAAACATAACAGGTGAGGCCTTTCATATAAATACGTGAACAAATAAACGGATAAGTCAACCTTCGGTGGCTCCAACAAATAGGGAGAATAGTTTATTTTTTTCTGTTTAGACCTATCTATGTTCACGTGTCAAATGACTTGCACGAGTGCTTTTCCAGGTACTTACATGTTTTGTTCCTTTCCAAAATAAATTAGTTGAGAGTTAGTGCTCGTCATTATTTCTTTTTGTTCTGTGTTTTGTGCGCGCTAAAGTTATAATACGGATACATAGCAACTCGCCCAGCTATTAGTGTTACTACGAATAATGTCAACCTTGAATCACACTATGTACGCAGCACAGAGGACACTTATGGCTGAAGCCAAGCTCCAGGCTGACCAGATTGAGTCTTACCACCAGCCAGTTCTTTTACTGCAGTGTGATCCGTCATTGCAAAAGTACGCCGAAAGCGACACGATTCGCTGCTGAAAGTGCCGACTTCTTGGAGACAAGCTATCCAACACAGTTGACGGGAAAACGGGAGAAGGAAACCCAGCCAGAACCTTTGGTGGGCGTATACGCGAGGATGTCTGAGCCTTTGATTGAGAGAGAGAGAGAGAGAGAGAGAGAGAAGTGAGGATAGGGGAAGGATGAGAGACACGCCATTGCTTGGCTTCGGGTACGCCAATGCGGAAATGGCGCGGACAGCTCGCAGACCCGGGGGCCAACAAATAGAGCGTGGCACAATGGACGAGTTCTCGGGACGAAGACCGATGCCGACAGAAAAGAATAAAGCGTCAGGGTCAGCGCGATAGTGACCGATGGTCAGCAAGCACACAGATGGTGCAACGAGCTCAGAGGAAAAGATGTTCTTGGCGCAGAGAGCGAGCGTATAAAAAAATAACAATATCAACATAAGTGAATGCGTAAATAAAGAAACGGCTGTCGGTCCGACATAGCTGTCAGATGGTACTTCGTACACAGATTGTAGAAGGTGGAGGGCTGGTAATATTCTCAGTTACGAGAGTGGGCATGTGATTTCGGGTGTATGGAGAGATGTTTTCTTACGCATGACTCCATTTGGAATACACTCATAGGCGAACACAACAGAGTACGACGTGACGAGATATTTACATGAGCTCCATCAGACGGCTCCACCAAAACTATCTGACAGTCAAAGTAACAATAAGCGCTGTTTCCTATTTAGTTACATAATTGCGCTATAACATGGGCTCCTCGTGAGCTTTGCTGCTGAGTTCATCTGCGATGTACAAGGACTAGCTAGAATGCCTACTAGGTCCTCCTGCATCCGTGATGGCCACGTCCAAGAAATGGACAGAACCCGACTGTGACAGCGAGGACACTGATACCTACTCATCGAAAGGTGAGGGGCCATCAGCGATCTACAAGGACCAGTTCGGATATCTACCAGGCTCTCCGGCATCCGCGACGGCCACGTTCAAAACGCGCACGAGACCTGATTGCGAGAGTGGGGACACTGATGTCTACTCACTAGCAGGCGAGGCGCCATCAGCGAAGTACATGGACCAGTTCGGATATCTACCAGGTCCTCCAGCGTTCACGACGGCCACGACCAGGAAGCAGACGGGACCCGACTGTGACAGCGAGGGCACTAATGTCTACTCACTGACAGGTGAGGGGCCATCTGATGATGACTTCGAAGTTGTAAGGTGCCGAAAGACAAAGATACGTAACGCCAGGACCTCTTTATCCCTGAACACACCGAATGAACGAGCTCCGCGAAGGCCTCATTCTAATACCATCATTTTCGTTCCTAATGAGCCCAACGGCAACATGAAGCGCCTCAACAGGCAATCTGTTTTGGCGCGATTCGAGCGACTGGTGCCAGATGAAATCATCGACATCAGAGTGAACCCACGTAATAATGTCATGGCGATTGACGTTTCGCATGCTGCTGCATTAAAGTTCTACGCAACGTTACATAGGTGGGTGGTATCAACATCCGCTCATACATACAAATGAGCTCCAACATCGTCACCGGTGTGATCTATGACGTTGACGCGGCCATTCCCAACTCGGACTTAAGTGGCCTGGTCAAGCCAGCTAATGAATCAAGTGTCGTTGTCAAGGTTGTTTGTTTGGGTACCATAAGCTGCGTGAAAATAATTTTAGAGGCAACTCCCTACCTTCGCACGTAAAGGTGGGCCACTTCCGACCCTCTAAGACAGTTTGTGGCGAATGTCTCAACTGCATGAAGCTCGGTCACGTGAGAAGCGTATGTCAAGGCAAGCGAGTATGTTCTTGCTGTGCTGAAATTAATTCTGCGGCCACTTGTAAAGACACCGTTCTCAAGTGTTCAAATTACAAGTGACCTCACGAAGCTTCCTCAAAAGATTGCCCAAAAATCAAAAAAGAGATAGCTGTATTGAGGCAAATGGTGAGAGACCATACATCGTATCGCGAGGCCACCGCAATCATCAGAAAGCGGCGCCGTCGGCGCAAGTGTTCATCAGAAAAATTCAATACATTGGCATCCGCAGTGGCCTCTCGACGCTTTTCTTCCTCATCTCCTTCTTCACCCGGATTATTCTCGGCTGGTATGAAGCAGAACGCCGTGAAAAGCATGGTGTCTGCGGACTTCACTTGGCCTGCATTGCCAAAGCCACAGTCACATGGATCAGCGATGGTCGATACCAATAAGACCATCATGGACACAACTGACACAGTTTGAATTATGTTGCCGAAGTCGCAGCGTCATGCTAATTCACAGCGCACATCGGCATTGCCAGAAGACAAAGCTATCCTAATAGTTCTTCAATCTCTGCTCGACGCACTTCAAGTGTTCGTCGGCAGGCTGAAATCACCACACGCTAAGGCCGTACAACAGGTACTGGACGTTCTACTTCCAGTGCTTGCAAGCCTTCAGTAGGCATCATGAACCTATGACCTACGGTGAAACGTGTCACACCTGAAGTCCTGCTTCCACTACTATATAACACAGCAGTGTAGTTAAGCTCACGTGTTTTTTTTGTTTTTTTATGTTATCCTCTTTGTATCTCTCTCTTTTCATTCCTCAAGTTCCTTCCCCCGTTGTAGGATAGCAAACCAGACGCTTGACTGACCTTCCTGTCTTTCCTTCTTCTACCTCCTCCTCTTCCTGCTGTCTGTGAACGGATTAGTAGAGAAAATAACCGAGTTCAGGAAATGGCGTACTATTAAGAGCACTGAGCTAGCATGCTCAAAAATAGGTTGAATGAACCAAATTTCACGGCTCTTCTGTCTCGGCTTGGTCCCGACAGTCCTTTATGTTTGCGCGAGTTAGCTTTATTAACCGGAAGCTACGGCTAATTCCTGATGGCAGCAGCACCACTTGTTATTGGCTGCTCAAAAAAATTAGCCAACTAGACCTAAGTTTTGTTTTTAGGCTTCCGGGAAGTATTTAGGCAGCCCAATTTGATTTCAATGTAGTGAAGAGCAGACGACCTCAGAGTGGGCAAGCAAGCCTCGTTTAATTGTTCAGAGCACCCCAGCGCCAATTGTAGCCATGGTACACTAGGTTGCACTTCCCTGATTTTGGCTGCTTCACGCCCGCCACTCCTTGATGCTCTATCCTTGACGTTCCATATTCTCACGTGCGAAAAATTCACGCCACACCCCGTTTTAATTGTGCTAGTGGCAAAGCAAAGGCAACTTCGACGTCATTTTTTTTCACAATGAAATCTGTTACGAGATCACAACAGAAGCTGATGTTGGCGGCGAAATGTTTTGCCGTCGCCATTGTGTCGACACGGCTATCACGCTCTACGGCAAGAAGGTATCCAGGGTCATGGAGGATTTGAACACAGGCCTCCTGCGTGGCAGTCGAGCGTTTTGCCGCAAAGTCACGTAGGCGCTTGAAATGTCTTGAAAAGTACCCTTTACCGACCTCGTGGCTGGCGAGAAATAGAGTTAGCAGGTGCAATACTGCGTGGGAAAGAATGAATTGAGAACCAATTGTACAGTGGTAATTGCGGAATGAGTAGGTGGTTTCAAGCTTTGCACTCATTACAAATGGATCAGCCATAATTTCTAGTCGTCCTCGGCCACAGCTTTGAAAACGTGCACCCTCTGTCCTATACATTTGCATAGCGGGTACTTCTACGCAGAATTAAAAATTGCATAGTGAGCATTTCTTACTTCGCAGAATTGTGATGATGAGTGACATCGAGGGTACCTTGTGACTGTAGTTGTAGTAGTTTGCGCAGTGTAGTTTAGAACTGGCTCTAGAATGTATACGCTCCTCTAGCCGTCGCTTTGACTGTGTTTGTGGTAATCATGTAATGGTGAAATGCGTGATTACAGTTCATCACCCACAACGGCAGCAGCCTTTTCCTGTGTTTCTGGATATGGCGAACGGTTCGTTCCACATGTATGAACAAAGTGGCCGAAAGCAAAAGCGTGGAAAAAAATCACAATAAATAAATACAAGACATTTTACAGGGAAGGCTACCCAATAATGGCCCCATTCGTCTTTTGGTATTCACTATTACTCTTAATATGCGTAACACACGAAGAGCCGCTCTGATAGTATGGAATGTGAAGGGAGATAGATAGTTTAGAGATTAGATGGGAGAGATGCCCAAGGTAATATAAATGTCATTGCAGTATGTGAATGCAGTAATAACTCAGGCAGCAACACTCATCTACGCCGTATACAATTCGTTACATCTGAGCTTGATTGAATCGAAAAGAACTGCAGCAGAGGTAGGTAGGAAGGGGAATAGAAGGACTGCTATTTTGAAGCGGCGCGCTATTATTTTGGAGCAGCTGGGGAAGTAAACAATTGACGCCCGGCGCAGAGTATTGGTGGAAGCAGGATTTAATTCCGCGCAGTTCTGCGTGCAACGTAGGGCTTATTGAGCAGGGTGTGAAACTTTTGGTACAAGCGTGATAACAAAGAGAGGGAACAGCATAAAGAAAAGCTTATGTAGCAACAAAGGAAAACAATACCTAAAGGGCCACAGCCGAAGCGAGTACTACATCTCTGTGTGAAAGAATGCTCTTGTCTTCCATGGCTAGCTTGCGTAGGAAGGCAGCGCAGCCGTAATAGCGAGAAGCGAGTGATAAATACTGAAATCCGTCCCCCTTGCGAAGTAAATGCATTCAATATAAAAAAAAACAGAAAACTGTGTAGATGCTTGATTGTCGATCGTAGCGTAATCAAAAGTGCCCTTTCTCGCGCGTTTTCTTCCCTCCCTTCTTATTTCGTTGTGTTCAAGTTGCCTCCGATTTTTAATTTAAACTCGTCCCAGCGGGAAGCACAGTGGCGCATTCCGAACAGACAGGCGGCGATTCGTCTCTAGCATTCAGCCAGCGTGCCGCTATCCTCTTTGGAACAAAGAAAACAGCACGCACGACCAGCGAGCGCCAATCAGGCCCAGGAATGCGTCCAATTTCGTTGGAATGCTCATTTTAGCGCGTTCCTCCCTCCTTGCCCCTCGAACGATCGCACATGCGCCATAGCTTACGTCCCTAAAGCTCGGGGTTCTTCTGAAGCCCCCTATACATTGAAAGATTCCAGTCATCGCAAGCTTTCGGAAGAGCAGATAGTGGTGACGGGCGTGCTTGTGCAATGCGGCTATCCGCCAATAGTGCGCTGATCGAACTATGCTAGCCGTTTGCGCAACCAACGAATGGGGATGTCCAGTACTTAGACGCAGGAATCAACAATGACTCATTGCTGCATTGTACTCTCGTGTTTTATATTCCTTGCTTTGTACCAGGTTTTGCGCAAAGAAACGATACCTTGAATTTGGAACGGTATGTTCCAACTAGCCCCAACAGAAGCTTTTTTTTTTTCTTTGAAACAAACAGGACGCTTCAAAGTGTTACGACTATTTCAAACTCGATTAACACTAAAACGCTTCTTGGCCAGGAGTTTCACAATAAATGACGTTTACAATGAACGTAATTGCAGAAAACTGACAAAGCCCTTAAATAAAGGTTCAAAAATACGGGTTCAGCTGGGAGGTAAACCTTAAAGTCATTTCAGTTTATTGTGCTACAAAAGCTTTGTTATACTGCTACTTTAGAAAACGGGCTCGCACGACCCACTGACTGAGAGCGAAACAAGAAATGCCCATCGATAAGACTTTTTTGCCTGTCGCATGATAGGGGAATGTGCACCGGGAGTTTTTAATTCAATAATGACAGTTGAAAATGGTTTATCAGAACATTGATAATATATTTTTAAAGTGAGATCATGCGCATAGCCTTATTTTCTTTCTTCCTGCCCCTCTGCGGATATGTCTTCTATTATGTGACACTTCACTTCAGCGAGCAGCAATTGAAAACACCCTAAAGGAGTCTCTCCATTATTTTTATAGGCGAAATCTTGCTTTAAGCACTGCTTTAAGGCTTTAAAAGAAAGCAAACGGCTGTTATTTATGCATTCTCGATACAACGTTTCGTTCAGCCATCTTTTCGCCACATCGAGCCTTGAAAAAAAAAAAACTTTAAAAAGGACCTTACAAAGTATAAAAATTAAGAGAAAAAATTCCTAAGAAACAAATTGTGTGTTGAAAGCCTGAAGGCTTACATTTAGTCTTACACGAAATGCCGGAAGGGCACGGAGAAAGATTCGACGCTGTTTATGCGCCGAAAACGGAGTAACGTTAGAGGTAAAAAAGAAAGAAACGAGGGCGCGTTCTCATAACTCAACGCCTGGTGCGAAACGAGTGGAATAAAAGAGAACAGGCCGCGGAAAGAAACGGATAACGGCTGTTCTCGTAGAAGGGCGTGAAACGAAAGCGTGTGAGATGCGGGTACAGCATACAGCAAACACGAGGACTCTCAGAACACGTTGGCTCTGAAACACCTCCTCCGCGCGTAAATTTACAAAAAAAAAAGAAACAATAAGGGGTGAAGCACGTGGGAGTGGGTAACATGTGACCGCTGGAGCGGGTTTTATTTTATGCGGCACACATTGTTCTCCACGCCACGCATCGAGCGCTGAGCATAGCGTTCCCAAATGCAGGACTCAGCGTTGCTCGTACAAATCGCCTGACCATCCCGAAAGAAGGTGAATTTCTCCGCGCTTTTTTTAGTTGTTTTACGTTTTGTATACACGACTATAGAGAAGCAAAGAAATAAGAGGGGTTGGATGAAGCGCCCCCTGAAGGTTGGTAGGGGCGATAACGCATATTTTCGCAGATGCCAGGGCCTCTGGCTTGTTGTATGGCCGTGTCACGCACGAAAGGCGTGCTAAGAGGAAGCATGAATAACGGATCAAAGCGTGAGCGAGAAAAAGCCCGTTTCATATTTTGCGTGAGGCTGGAAGATACGATAACAGTGCACATGGGCCATTTGTATAGGCACGTTGGAAGTGAAGATATGAATAGAGAAAAATATGGAGGAAAGACAGGCATGCTCATCGAATCAAATCCACATTTTGCTTGGGACAAAGAAAGGGGATGTAAAACAGTGAACGATAAGATGAGATTGTGTCTACGAAGTTACGACAACAGCACCTTGGAACTAAAACACAACATATTCGTCCTTGAAAATTCTGCCCAATTTGTCGATGAAATAGGACCCAAAATATGTAAGTAAATTCTGCCTTAGTACTTCGTAATCTAAGTGTTTGAAATGAGACAACTGGCGTCTTGCTTTTGAAGGATGATTTACTCCGCTACCTCGCTCTGGCAGGCATGCAAGAAACGAGACACGGTTGACGATGTTGCAGATTACGTACTTCCTGTATTAACACTATAATGTCAGGCAAAGTCACATCACCTGCTATCGACCCTTGTAAATTCGTTTGCTCCGGTGCGCCGAAAGGCAGGCTCTGAACCATACATCGTGTCAGAGTGAACCGGGAAGCGCGGCTGCCTAGCGCGGGTGATCCGACCGTCGCACATGTCGAAGGCAAAAACACGCGTTCATAAACGCCTGCCCTTAGCGCCTAGAGTCTTGCATCAGCAACGCCTCGCTTGTTCGTTAGTAACGTAGAACCTTGTGCGACGCTCTAAAAGGCGGTTATAAAGAAAAGCAGGATAGCGAATCGCACAACTTCCCTACGGTTTCTCGATGCTTCTTGCAGGTGGCGCAAGGAAGCAAGCAAGCTGCGACACTTCGCGGTTAATTACCGGCGCGTTCAGTAACTTCCCCTAATGCCAGTTTGTTGACGATGCCGAAAAAAAAAGCAATGAAGCAACTGATGTTCTTCATCAGCGTCGTATCACAATGTGTCAAGAAAGCTGCCTCAGCTGCTTATGAATATTCAATCCTCTAGACGTATCCCGCGTTCCAGAGGAGAAGACAGCCACGACGGTGCCAAAGCCTCTGCTGCAGATGATGGCTGTTATGAAGTACACTGAGCTCAATCCCTTGATGCAAGGACTGACAGCGCCCTCCAGAGGGTCCCATGATTCCCAACCACAGAAGCCTCGTCAAGCGTGCTTTTACTCGCCTGTTCGGTGAACATGGGTTGGGAAGCACAGGTGACGTCGGCTCACTCCAAAAAGTGAGCACGTCTCGACGACTTTCATCCGGGCACGTTTCCATGGGCCACCTAGCCTATTCTTATCAGTCCGTCTTCCTTGTATTATCTGGAAGGTATGCGCCATTCAAAATGCGATGAATAAAAGGAGAATTCTATTTCGCTTCAATAAACGCCATATTTATTTCGCAAAAACATGCGCTACAATGAGCCACTTGGTTTAATAATGTCAGAGAACTTGAACCTGATAGCTAGGAAAACGAACTGTCATTCACAAGTTTATGTGCATTATTTCTAAACATGGTCGTAACGTCTGACATACATCCTAAGTGAAAGAAATAAGGGCATGCGTTACTCTTCATTGTTACTCCTTACTTTTGAAGCGTATAGCTTTTTTAAGCAACACACTGACTCACTTTTCGGTCTGACAACTCTCCAACCAAAATATAAATATATACAAGAACAGTTCAGATGTCTCTTTCACGAGGGTCATATGCGTGGCATGTCAGTACTCATGCAAAGGAGTCAAATAACAATTTCTTTCACATGCAAAAGCAAGTATAGAAACAAGTTATGGAGGTAAAGTTACCACTCAATGAACCATATAATTGACGCAGTTAGAGACTACGTGAAATGATTGCTAGACTGACCATCACCGTGGAACTAATGCAATGTGGTACAGATCTAGAGAAACTGAGCAAGTGTGAGGAGCTAGATGAGAGTGATACGAGGTCGGTTCAGGATTAGTGGTTCATTACAATGGCGCGCGTGACCGCCGGCGTGTAAGCGACGGGCTGCTCCTCACCGGATTAGCCTTGCCACGAAATGGAACCAGCTGCTCGGCAGGGAGCCCCGGCTCCATTCTTGCCCTTGGCAGCGGTCATCCCGTGTCTTGTTCTATTAGGTTCATCAACTAATCCACGACAGCGCCTCGGTGTCCCCCGTTCTTTTTTTGTTTACAGCAATGATGGAACAGCTTCCGTATCCTCTCATTTGGTATATGTTACCAGACGCTGACCCATAAAGCAGAAGTCGTTGCCAGTCGCTGCCCACAGAAAAGGTGCAAACAAAACATTTACTCACCGTGCACTAAGCCACTCAATCCTGCCTGGTTTACAGCAAAGCGGGCGCGCAGTTATAGTTAGTCTTGGTTTCGCTTTTACCTCTCACCTTTCCCTCTTCCATCCCATGCTATACTGTACATCACTTTGCTTCCTCTCGCAAAGAAAGTGTTTTCGCCAAGACATTCTCACTTTCTCTAGCCTTACATATATTTTATTCTCTCTCTCTCTCTCTATTCCTGTCTTTACTTTATCTGTACTTGTTCTCTCGCCCTTCTTAGTTATTGCATTCCAAGCCGGAGAAATAAGCACACGTGTTCTTCGTGTGAAGAAGACGGCGAAACTGTGGAGGGGCGAAGCATGTGTACGGAGGGTGGACGAACGCGGAGGGCGCTAACGTGAAAGTTTGGGAGGGTTCAAGAATGAAGTGTTTGGATAGAGATATCTTTGATGCGGCCCTAGTAGTATCAAGCCTGAAGCCAGGCATTCAGGAAGGAGTGTTGTCGGCACCACTAACGTGCCCGGAAGGCTGCGTCACAATGCGGCTTACCAAAAAGTGTCTCTTCTACTTGTTCTTTTTGTTCCCCAAATGCCTGGTTTCAGTTTCCTATGACACGTAAGGCAGAGTGTTTCTGCTCCTCTAACGTCATTGCCTACCTGTCGGGGTATCTGCTGGCTTCTTCACTTTTAGTGGAACATTAGTGTGTGGTTGGATTCACTCATTGTGGTGCTTACGCATTTTGACGATGGACCATAAGTACATGGCCCACCGGGACGACAGGAAAAGACAAGCCTAGCCCCTAAGACGATTCGTACCTAAAGCTAAGGCTAACGATAGAGAGAGAATAAGGTCAAGTGAACTACAGGGAGGTTAACCAGAGGAAAATTTCCTGCACTCGGGAAACGAAAATGTTATGGAAAGGTGAGGAGGGAAAAAGAAAACAATAAGAATTAGTTAAAAAAAGACAACGCACACACACACACACGCAGTCACTGGAGTGTCAAAGTCATTTTGCGAGTCCGGTTGACAGCAAAAACATCAGCAGCGTCTTCGTCGCTTTTTGATTGAAAAGTCGGATGTTCCGGCACTACAAAATTCATTGCTCCGAAAACAGCCGGTAATCAAGCTGGGCTAACGTTGCCGAAATCTGCTGTCTTTGGGAGTTTTAATGGGGACATTAACAACAGACGTGCGCAATGGTCTCCTCACTGCCAAGGTGATCACACGCGTCACTGTAAGCCATCTAATACAGCAACGCATATTTGTCGCAGCCTCAGAACACCGATGTAATATGGGCGCAACAGTACGTAAACAATCAGAGACGGGCATATGCTTGCGAAGGTGATTAATTATATGTGTTTATATTTCTCATCCTCTAGGTCATGGTACGAAGTGTTTTTAGTAAAATTTGTCATTACAGTGTGATAAATTTTGTTCCTATTTTCCGTTAAATTTTCAAACTAATGTAAAAACCCAAAAGACTCTGTCAATTTGTTTGCTTTGTATTTTTGTGCTTGCACTAACTGTTCAAATTCTTCATTCTATGGCAAAATGTAGAACGTTGCCTTTCGCTTATTGTAGGTGTTATTTTATGGTGACATTGATATAGAATATGCCATTTCCAGCTACGCCAGAACAATAATAATATCCGAGAATTTACGTCCTCTACCACTACAGTATTATGAGAGACGCTGTTGGGGAAGGCTCTGAAAATTTCAACCATCTGGTGTTTTCTAATGTGCACTTGTATTACATAGTACACGGGCCTTTACTATTCCGGTTCCATAGTCCAGGTATCCCACTCTCCATTCAGTTATACCTAAATAGGGTGGGGGGGGGGGGGGGGGCTGGGATAGCCTATAGTCAATTCAGTTATACCAAAGTAGTGGAGTGTGGGATAGCCTAAATAGGCGATAACTGCAACCTTTCGAGCCTGCAGTGCTTCTGACTTCCAGAGTTTTAGTACTTGAAGAAAAGGCACAATAATGGCATATTTACCATGATTTTTACTTTCAGACAGACGGTACAGACTTGCATAAGGCAGCAACGCTTTTAGGTCAGTCTGTAGCGCAGTCTGTAAAGTAGTAGTAGCACCGTAGGTTTGTCTGTACCACCGTAATAACAGACGTCCACGTCCACACAAACTCTAGTGGAATCATTGATTTAGCCGGTAGGTTACGTGATGTTCAGTCGAAAAATCATGTGTAAGCGCGTCGTTTCAAATCTAGAAACATATTCTCTTGTTTTTTATAGCTTTGTCTGTTTCGGAAAAAAATGGACGTTCAGGTTCTTTATCTGAGGGCGCTAACATAAGAAAAGGCGTCTCCAAGGCTGCGTAACAGCTTTGTGCCAGCATTTCATGGGCCTAATATATAATTACTTGCTTTTCTTTAAGTGCTCAATTCTGCTCATTTGCTTTCGCGAAATTGTAATGAATTGAAAGCTGTGAACATTAAAATCACATAGTTGAATTTTAGTATGCACAAAAAAATAGGATTTTACTACTATGCCACAGGCACTAACAAAACAATAAATATGCTACGAACTCATGGTCACGTCGCGCAGGCTTGACCAAATTTAGAGAAAACACAGCTTCTAATTAATTATCTAATTAATTATCGTGAGTACACGGGCGTTTTTTTTTTACTATTTAGGCTGACGGCTGCCCCTTTGGTGTCTAGTTTGTGGTCTATGTAACTTTGGTGACCTGTAATGCTTACTTGTTTTAGGCGCATATGGGAAAGGAGGAAGCAAACAGAAATAGAGAAGGCAGGGAGATTAACGACAAGGACTACCGGTTGGCTACCCTGCACTGTGGAGGGAGGGGGTCGTATGTGGGCATGTTCAATTAAATACTAGTGCTAAAAGTTTCTGATCCGCGTTTTCTAACAAGCGGTTCTAGCGCCCCCGCATTATCATCATTATAAAACTAACAAACAGCCAAATGGGCTTCAGTCGATTCAAAAATATTATTACGGTGTCTCTCTTTCTCCTTACATTACTAAGCAAGAATTATTCTTTTACCCCTACCTTTCTGAAGAAACAAGTGCTGCTTGCGCGTGGCAAATTGCCAGCGCTGACTGGATCGATTGGAATCTAAAAGTTTCCGGCTTCGAAAAGTGGAGTAAAAAGTAGGAACTTTTAAATGTCGCTTGAAAGTCAAACTCCCTCTCTACTCACTACATGGGGTAAGTGTACAGAGACAGGAAACCTAAAAAAAAAAGCTGAATTAAAAGGGTCGAGCCACAGCCACCAAGCTTACGATGATCAAGCCAAACGAAGTGCAATGGGCCGTAAAAAACTGAACAAGCGCGGCCTTACGAGAACGTCTAAGTAGCAGTAGCATAGAAGGATGATCGCTCCTATACAGTCACGGAGAAGAAGTACGCGTGTTTCTGTAAATTAAAGCCCGGGCTATACTAAAAGCAGGGGAATCCTTCAGCGAGTGAGAGAATGAGGAAGAGGGGGGAAGGTTTAATAAAGGCAACCTGTGCAAATATTTATTTTTGCTTTAACCATCATTTAAGGAAGTTTAAAATCGCTGAAAAGGCAAGGTAACTTAGTTTTGTATACATCACTACTGTAGGGCATGAGCTGTAATGCTGTGGAGCTGTTTTTATGAAGATGCATGATGAAAGCGCGATCGCAAAGACGACCACGTTCGCAAAAGAGTTCATTGCCAAATCAGAGAACAATAGTTTGAGAGGTTGATGATGAATGTCTGCGCATCACTTCCTTTAATTTCTAGAAACATATTCGCACTAATCAAATACTCGTCAGACACAGTGTTAGGACAAGATGTTTAAAAACACATAATCTAATGAAGTCGCCCTGACTATTCTAAACAAAAGAAGTTTTCCGAATACTCAAGAAAGCGCGCAGAGCATTGGAGGACGCATGAAACACTGGGTGGTTTAGATGATGCGTGTAGCTGGGGTCTGCATTATATCTTCGAAGAAATAAAATCGCCGATAATAAAGTTGAAATCTCCTTCGAGGCATCTACATGACTGATGAAGAAACACTGGCCTTCCGCTCCGTGTGCTCGCACCTCCCATGTTTCAAAATAGCTTTTGGGGTTTGAGGGGGCCACTCTGGCAACTGAAAGTGTGTTTGCACGCTTGTGTGGAGCGTCCAATTAGGCAAAGACGTGCTTTTCGTCGTCGAGCCTACGGCTCACTTGTTAAGTATTTAATTTTTTTTTGTGCTAGCATGTATTTTTTTCGTGCCAGCACTTGTTCTTATCAAGCTTCACAAGTGCGAATTTACTTCAATAAAAACAGGGAAAATATTTTGCAGCTTCGAGAAGGCACGTTTTGATGTCCTCCTAATTAAGGAGTATCTTGTCCCTCAATATTTTAAGAGGAGTTACATGAGACACGTGCTAAAGCAGTCATAACTGCACTTTGCTAATTGAGAACATCACTCATGATGGAAACACGTATATGAAAGATTAGCATTAGCATGCGCACGAGAGAGAGGCAGAGGGGACGGCCACCCTTTCTAGTCACCCGAGAAGGGGGCGCAAAATTTGCTTCCTACATTGACTAGGGGGCAGAGCGTCCTCCAATCCACCTAAGACAGAGGCGCAAAATCTCCCTCATACATTGACTTAAAAGGGAGGGAGGCACTGGGGTGAACCTTCGTTCTGTCTGAACGGGAACCCTGCAAGACATTAGGTCATAATTACTCCTCTTTCACAGGCAGATCAGGCTACTATTAACCATTATTGTGCGATTGAGGTAAAAGCCAGTGAGTTAGCACAATAGCGAGAGCAAAGTTGAGTGGATTAAATCACCGGTTGGTTACTTTGTCCTGGGAAGGGAAAAAAGTAGAATAGTGAACGAAAAGAAAGCGAAGAATTAAATTAATGTAGCCGATACACTCAAGATAAAAACGTTGTCTTGTACTATAGCCATTCTCTCACAAAAAATTGGCCCCGTATCTGCATGTTATGCTGGAAATGTCGTCGAAAGACGATAGTCTTGCGTGTGGAGAAAGTGAACGATTTATTTGATGTTGTGCGCAAGAAAATTGGTGAATGGTACTTTGGAGGCGCTGCATTAGAGTGCCTCGAGCGTGCAGCGGAGGCGAACGATTACCTAAAGTCACGTCACACGTGAGATATGAGCGCCATCTGACAGTTTTCTTGGAAAACAAAGCGCGTTGCTCTGAGATGGGTGTGCGCGCCCGTCTCAGAGGTGATAAGGTGTAGAACGCAAAGTGACGGGTACGTGCCACCGCCATCTCGTCTTAGCAAAGCGTTGGAAACACTCGCCTTTTCGTGCAAGCGTTGCATAGTCAGCGCAGCGTGATGAGCGCTACGGTCCTTAAAATTACATATTGTAGGCATTCATTAAGCACATCATCTATCTTTACACATATTCATCATCATGAGTGGTCGTCATCTTCTTCTGCTGTGGGGACTTGGCTTGTCTGAGTTCTGTGCCTTGGGCGTGGTCGCTTCATCGTGTCTTCCGGGCCTAATAAAGGTTGCCTTTACTGTTACATCACAATATGTATGCCTTTTCTAGTAAAATACGCACATGCAAAATATATACGAGTTGTTATGGTGTCCCATGCATGCGCAATAATTTCTTAGTAATCGACAATTGCACAAGTATTAACGCTAAATCTTGAGCAACATTGGTGGGCGCTGCAGATGGGGTCCGCCATTTTAAGTACCTGGTGCCGTTGAGAGTGGATAAACAGACAAATGTACAGACAGACAGACAGACAGACAGACAGACAGACAGACAGACAGACAGACAGACCAAAATTTTTGTGTCGAAGGTCCCCAAGAAAGACTATCGTCTTTTAAAAAAATGTTTTGTTGACGTCACTGCTGTCGCTGCCTTCGCGACACATGTTAGGCAGAGACAAAATCCGAGGCCCATTGCTGCTGCTACCACCGCGCGAGGGAGGGGGCCGGCCTCCGCCGCGGCTGCGGTCACTGTTGCCGATTGGCGGTGTCAGCTGCGCTTCCGCTGAGACGCGGCACTCACAAGCGACAAGCTGGCCGACCATATTTGGGCCGTTCGGCAAGCTGAAGATGCCGCCCGGGTCCAAGGACTTCGAGCGGTCACCTGAGGCACTGCCACCATAATTTACAGAGTGGGAAGGGGCAGGGGCTAACCCCCTCTTCACCCATCTCGCCGAGTGAAAACTGCCGGACTTTAAATAAAGTTTATTCATTCATTCATTCATTCATTCATTCATTCATTCATTCATTCATTGATGCCACTACCAATCCATGTCAAGTTAGAAGAAGCTTTAATACTATTGCGAGGAGGTTTATTGGGCGAACCTAACGGACAGGCGGAAGATCGCAGATAGCCACAGGACGAGGAAAGATGATGGTGCTCAAGCGCCGATGTCGTGGTGCCTTTCTCTGTGATGATGCTTGTGGTCCCCTGGTGTTTTCATCATTCCAACGACGATATTGTCGAGGTAGCAGAGGCATATGTTTCAATTCAAACCCCGCTGAACCGAATCCATCATGCGCTTGAATGTGGCCGGCGCATTCCAAATGGCATAAATACGAACTCATATAGTCTGTCTTGTGTCACGAAGGCTGTTTTTGGACAACCGGCATCTGCTAAGAGCACATGCAAATACCCGGAACGCAAATTTAACGACGAAAAAAACTCAGCACCTTGTAAGCAATCGAGGGCGTCATCAATCCTGGGCAAAGGGTACACGTTTTTGCGAGTGATCTTATTTAAGCGCCTGTAATCCACGTAGAAGTGAATTGAGCCATCCTTCTTAACATGAACGACAAGTGATGCCCATGGACTTTGGGAAGGTCGGATAACGTCGCGCTTGAGCATATCGTCAACCTGTTCGGTGATAATCTGACGTTCGGCGGCAGAAACATGGTATGGTCGCTGTCGTATTGGCGCGTTGGAACCTGAGTCAATGTAGTGAATAAAAGTGGGAGTTCGGCTAAGGGTATAGGTTGAGAAACGCCAAAGGATTCACGGAACTGGTATAGAACAGCTGGAGAAGCCCATAGCGTTCAGATGGCGATAGTTCATTGGCGATCGATGAATTGAAAAGCTCGGAAGGTGATACATTGAAAGGGTTAAGTACACTGATGGCGTCGTAGCCATGGGCACAATCTGGTGGCATGGTAAACATTTGTTCTTCGTCAGTGGCATGCACGTGTCCAAGAGATTCACCTTGAAACAGTTCGACGGGATACGAAAGGCGACTGATGAGGCAGAGAGCACTGTTTCCTTCAGATATGTAGAGGCTTGAATAAGGCAGGAGAAGTGGTTTTCGACTAAGAAAGAGGCTTGATGGCTCAAATAATACAGCTTCGTCCCTAATGACGGCACCAAACTCGGGGAGCAACACAGCTGCTGTCGGAGGAATTTCAGCACATTTTTTGACGACGAGTTTGTGTACGGTGGGCTGAATGGGGTCGGTTGGTTGGTCGTAAAACGGGAAGAGTTCAAGTTCAGATCTTGCACAATCATTACCGGCGTGGTTACGCGATAAAAAATCCCGTCTAAGTATGATGTCATGCGAGCATGTTGAAATGACAATAATTTCAACAGTGTAGTGGTCCTTTGCGATGATCAGTTGGACAGTACAGGCCGCTACAGGCCGAATAGGGTCCCCATTCACTGTTTGCAAGGATATCATCCAGCGGGGTAGTCACTTTTCAGAACTTGCGGCATAGTTTGGCTTCTATCACGGAAACGGCCGCAGTGGTATCATCTAGAGCATATGCACGAGTACCTTCTACAAAAGCTTCGACAATATTCGATGGCAATGTTTGAAAACTTGAGCATTTCGACAATATTCGACGGCTATGTTCGAGGGCTTGACCGCACGCAAAACAGATGGGCCGGTTATCACGCGTTGTCCAGGCATTTGCGGCGAAGGGAGCAGCCCATATGGCGGACGGGTGAGTTGAGGCTGTGGTAGCAATGGGAGAAGCCCAGGCGGTGGACGGTTGAGTCGGGGCGGAGGTATGTGGCAGTCCCTGGAAAGGCGGGGGCTGGTGTAGCTGCTGCCGCTTTAGTGCCTCAGCGTAAGTAAGAGGTGCGGTGACGGGTGGCTGCTGCAAAGGCGCCGGCATAGCCTCGGAAATCTGCTCCTGGACCACATGTTGGATCATGGGAGCCAGTGGTGGTGGTGGGTGTCGCAGCGGCTGTTGCTGCGAGGGCTCCTGGCGTTGAGCAAAAGGCAGTAGAGAAAGTTGCCTAGCCACTTCCTCTTGCACAAAGTCTTTCAGTGTCATGGTCGATGGCACTTCCATGGTCGACGGCAGGATGTGAGATCGGAGTTCTAGGGCGTAGGTAATGTGGTTACCCAGCACGATCAACCAAATGTAATGAGGTTTATTGGGTGAACCTAACAGACAGGCGGAAGATCGGTGATAGCCAGAGGACAAGGAAAGATGTTGATGGTCGAGTGTCAATCTCGTGGTGTTTTTTTCTGTGATGATGCTTGTGGTTTTCTGGTGTTGTCATCATTCCTACATTATACTCTGAAAGAACTCCAGTTTTTCTAATCGGACAAACTTGATACACGGTAGTCTTCCAATCTACTACCTCAATATAATTGATAATATTTAAGTTTTTGCGTGCCAAAACTACGATATGAATATGAAGCATGCCAAGCTGAACGGCACCGAAAATTTGGACCATTCAAAGGTACTCAACGTGCGCAGAGATTGCGCAGTTGTTTTGTTCAGCATTTTGTTTCCATTTAAATCCAACCACCACAGCTCGGATCGGACCCATGACCTTCCTGTTAACAATCGAGGAGCGGGATCATTACACCACCCTGGTGAACATGCTCTGAAAGATGTTCGTTGAATGTAAAGAATAACCTGGACTTAATCTTCTGCCAGAAGCAAAATATTAATTCAGAGCGTTAGCTGTTCTTGCAAGGCTAGGAAAAGCCATTTTGCATAACCGGTATGCCATCTTGCACAGGTGCAATGGATGGGAGAGATTGAAAGAAGAGTGAAGAATGAGACACACACAACGTCACAGCGCTGAGCAGCAGTCTAATGCGGTATACGGCATCATTAAGAATATACAGACACACGTGGAGGTACTGGAAGCCGTCATTAAAGATAGCTGGGTGATTCACAAAAAGAGATGGGATGATTGATATGTGGGGTTTAATGTCCCAAAACCATGATATGATTATGAGAGACGCCATAGTGGACGGCTCTGGAAATTTTGATTACCAGGGGTTCTTTAAAAAGCACATGAGAGCCATTTGTATCGTTTTCTAGAGAAAAGAAAAGAAAGGAAATGTTGCTGTGCTTCGTAGAATCAGCGTGCCTACGGTGTTCTACGCTAAAATTTTGACCCACCGGATGTTTTACAGAAAACTAACGGTGTCTATTGCTAGATAGTGCACAGCAACCACATTCGCGTGGAATCAGTTCGCGTCATTCTGCCTCATAATAGAAAACGAGAGAAATACAAGCGCAACACTCTTGTTCTCTCATTCTCCAGGGTGTGAAGAAAGTCTTCATTCTTGAGCACGACTCACATTATCTGTTTATTTCTTCCCGTTCTTAGTACGTTCAATTTGATCACTCCTTTCTTGTTTCGACGGAAATAAGTAACCAAGTTTATAAAGTTGATGAAGTCCAGGTGATCAAGTTCATATAGACCAGTAAGACGCAACTAATCCTCCGATCCAGTAACTCTTACTCTTTTCCCCCTCCTTCTCGCGACAAGCAGCACTGAGGACTCATTAAATAAGCCTCGAGAAGGGCAGACTTGGCACTGATAATACGGGAAAATTTGTCGCCCGAGTAAATCTGCAGCAGCGTTCTAAATGAAACCACGCCGTGTAGGTTCAAAATGAAATATTTGTGTGCAGGAGAAAGCTTGTGTTTGGGTAAGAGGGTTCATGGTTTTGAAAGGTACAAAATTGGTAACTGCAAGACTGCTCGAGTGAACAGCACGGAGTAGAAAATGAAATGTGTTTATACCCATCGGCCTTTATATATTACGTTTCCAGCGAATTCTATTGTGCCTCACCGTGTCTTCGTCCCTGACAAGGTTTTATTCTGGGAAGCTTTTGTGTGAGCTTCTCCTTCTTAAATCCCTCAACGTGGCCACAAATAATAATACAAAGCTAGGGGTAGACAGCCCAAAGTATTTGGATAAATTGATTATTATTTTTTACTTTCAGAAAAAGAAAGTTGTCTATTAAGCAGTGTTTTTGTATAGTCATTGTATAGTGGTTATCGTGGGAATTAGCAAAATCATGAAAGTACAACTTTATCTCCCAACAATTTGGTGACATGTCACGACATACTCAATACTAAAGTAAACGTAATTATTACAGGATGTTTCATACATCAGCCCATAACATATATCAGCAAAGAAAACAAAGATTATTGTCTCAGCGAGGAGGAAAAGGAACTGTCATTTATTCCCGCATTTATGCATCAAGAAAAAGAAAGAGACAAAAACAAACCAGAATAAAATATTGATTGATATGTGGGGTTTAACTTCCCATAAACACCATATGATTATGAGAGACGCCGTAGTGGAGGGCTGTGGGAATTTCGACCACCTGAGGTTCTTTAACGTGCACCCAGATCTGAGCACACGGGCCTACAACATTTCCACCTTTATCGGAAATGCAGCTGTCACAGCCGAGATTCGATCCCAAGACCTGCGGGTCAGAAGCCGAGTACATTAGCCACTAGACTACCACGGCGGGGCCCAGAATGAAATATTATCTATCTGGTTAAATGTTTTCTTTTGTATGGTGGCAAGATATTGAAGAATGCTGGTGCCTCCGATTATACCCCTTGCTGCTTTTGGGGAATGCCATTAAATGCTGTAAGCAGTATTGCGATAACGAAACTATGAAACAAATGCCTATACACCGACGTTAGTATAGTCAGGTTTCGTGATTTATGGCATTTAAAAGCACAAAGCGACTCAAGCTATGGAAGACGCCTCAATGGAGGGCTGCGTGTAATTTGCACTTATTGGAGTTTCTGAATCTGCTTTCACATTGTATAGTGCACAGGCCTTTAGCATTTTGAATCCATCGCATTACGACGCCGAGATCGATCTCCCATGTCTTCCACATCAGCAGCCAAGTGCGACAAGTGCAGAGTCCCCATGGTGGTCGCCATTAGTATAGCTAGAATCAGATCATTTCCCAGAGATATCACGGCTCTTCTATGAAAGAGTATCATAATGACAGTGATTAGCACCACTAAAGGCAACATCCTCTCTTATGAATTTTCGCGAGACGACTATAAAGTGTGAAACATGTTCATTTTCTGTGTTGTTTCTCCTCCGCAAATTGTGTTGATTTCTTCCTCCTACCCCTTCCCTTTCTCGAAAAATGACTGCGCTTCGTGTGGCTTCAACCTGCCGACGAAGTCAGTTCTTGACGCCATCATGTGACGCCCCTGTAGTTGGCGTCGTGAGACGTTCCAAATTAAGGCAAGCTATGCCGTCATGATGGCGTCCTATGGTGACTTCATCAACTGTTGACGTCACTCGTGTTGACATTGCCGACGCCGACGTGCACTTTTCGTGTCAAATTAGGCATCTAAGGTTTTTCATGGTTTGTCGCACTTCGATATAAAGGCACGGCATGACTTTTCTCCTTTCTCTGGAACTGTCGTAGTTCTGCTTGAGACAGTTGGTGATGTTATGCATTCTTTCATCCGAACAAAATATCGCTCTGAAGTCTTAAGGTGTTTCGATGAGATTTTTTATATGGACTTCTGATGAACGAACATTTCATAACACTTTAAGGGTTCAGTGCTTTAAATTTATTTACTTCTTTATTTATTTATATGCAATACTGCCAGTCTCTACTGAGGCCATAGCAGGTGGGCACGCTGTATAGATGGCATGATTGCTCATCATGGTAATAAATCGGTAGTACAAGAGTAACATCAACTTAGCATTTGAACATGAGCAATATGTTTACACTACATAGTATATAAACGAAATATAAGTGCATACGAAAAGACAAGTTTAACAAACAGAACGTTTACACGACTACGAACAGAACATACAAAAACATACTGGTTTGATTACCCATATCACTGTGACTCATGTCACTGTAAATAACATACTGGTTTGATTGCCCATATCACTGTGATTCATCTCACTGTAAATAGAAAGAGACGAAGCCCCGTTTGACCCAAGTTAAAAATAATCTTTTCATTGTAATATTTTTTTCTTTTTACCAGTACCTCCAAAGCACCCCGTGATTATGGACGAGAATGGCACGAAGATTGACAATGTCACGCGGCCTTACCTGGAAGGGGAAGACCTCACTCTAACCTGCGACGTCTACGATGGTAAGTTTTTTTTTCATTCAGTGATTCTGTCATTCAGAATTCCTCGTCGGTATATAGCAATAAGAAAGTTTAGTCTCTAAAGTACACGTCGCACTTGCACAAGAAGCAAAAATTTGGCTTCAGTAAGTGTCACCAAATTCGAGCAAACCTCATCACTGAAAACCGGTTTACTGAAATGAAGGATGGAACGCATGGGCGCCAAACACGAACTAAGATTGTGCACAAAACTTCAAGTGCAAGCGTCAAGACAGATAAGACGATGCAGGTCGCTAAACTCAGAATGTGGGAAAATAGTTCAGCTACAATGTTTTTTTAAATGAATAACTTTAAAGTAGCCTCTAAGGGAGCTCAAGAGGGAGTTAATGAATATATATTTCAGATTTATTTGCAGACTGTGTGATCGCCTATGCTTCAATATGACACATCAATGTCACGTGCTAAACACCTTCGCTAATCGTTTATCTTCACAGAGTAAAATAGCTGGAAGTGGTTTGCTTTTGTCTCCGTCATAGCAACTGTATAACACGAAGGTGAGACGAGCTTTCACAGAAGTAGTTGATCATTCAATGCCTATTGGCGTTTTGAAGGAAACTTATCAGCGACCCCCATATCATGCTTCTCAGTGAAACTGCAGTTTTTGCAAATAAATATACCCTTCACTGATTAAGTATCATAACACTTTCGCTCCTCTGAAAAACAGAAGATTGCACCAAATTTACCAGATCTTTTCCTCCTCTATTTGTCCAGCTTTTTTTCTTAGTTAAATTTGATGGGGTTCCTTTGTTTCTCCAATTACGTCATCAAAAATTTTAACTTGAATATGCTTCAACGCAAGGCTATACAAAAAAAAAGATGGCAATAAAACGACACCCGGGAGATAAAGGGCACACCATAGTCAAGTGTGGCTATTTAGCGCCAAAAAACGCAACTATGCCATGCATATATAGTTAGTTATTTCATGTGGGACCAGTTTTTGTTAATGACGAGTATAGTCGCTTCGGTCTTTTTGAATACGAAATCATATGACGACTGCAATCTTCAACAGGAGCGAAGGGTTCATATATCTCGAGAAACGTTATAAAGTATGCAAAAGGAGTCCACTTCGACGAGAGGGAGTGAAACAAAAGTAAACAACACGTGCTCACGATCTCCGTCCTGACAAACACTGTGATATACGTTATTTCCAAAACAATCTGCACGAGAGAGCACCTAAATCACCCAGGGAATCACCGCATAGCTGTTGTTTTTTGTTCCTGTTTTGTTCCATAGCTGTTTATTTTTCTTCCTGTGGATAAAGCAGTCAAAGGAAACGCCTTAGTTCTCGTGAGGCTACTTCTTCACATATTCTCGTACTCGGCTACCCGAGACATCAAACATGAGTTCACATATCGCGTCTGAATGAGAAAACGGAACGACTGCACCGAACCATCAGTGTCAGTGTACACAGTGGAAGAATATAGACGGGAATGCATTCTCCTCTTTCAACCACCGGAAACGAAACAAGCGACGGCTTCGGGAGACCTCCCACAGGGCGAAATGAAGAGTTGTGGTCTGCAGAAGAAGAACCTCACGATGTCTCCAAGCAGCTGCTACTGTGGAGTCTTCAAGCGGCGTATATAGAAATAACTGTGTGGAAAGGCATTGTTTTGAAGCATACAATATCTGGCGTTGACGGCGGCGTCCGTAGAAAAACGCGAGAGTCTGGTCGCATTGGTCTTCGTTGTTTGCTGGTATGAAAGACTGTGAAAAGAGAAACGCGCACGCTCACTTTCGAGAATACCGTCTCTTTTGTGCCGTAAGCAATGGGGTATACAGACACGTACACAAAGGCTACTGCACTCGGGTGAAGCAACCCTGTTATTTTCGTTCACCCTATTTGCCATCGCTCGGCCACTGCGCGTCCAGATGGGCCAGAGACTTGTCTCGCCACTGTGATCTGTAGCGTAGGGACTCAATTTAGGTGAGCCTGTGCAGTTCTCGAAGAAAACAGACAACCCATGGTGCACTAGAAAAAAGAAACAGATAAATGTATAGGCAGTGATATGAAGACAGGGCTCTACCACAAATTTGAGGCCTTTCCCTATGCCTAACGGTCACGTGCTACGGCGCTTATGCTCCTGACCCATTGCCCCCGCTTCCTTCCCTCCATGTCTATTCAGTATTATTAGGGCTTGCAGGTGACAGTCATGAACCCAATAACTTTCTCAGCATCTGCGCTGCCTTTAAACTTTCTGAACATCTGAGCAGCGTGGTATGCAGCTGCTGGCATGAGCTGGATTGTAAATGACCCAAGCTTATTTCTTCGGCGAAGCTTGCGTAGCGGATTGTCAATATCGGATCTACCCCAAGTGTTTTGAAACATTGTGATTATCCTGCCATTCGCTGGGGAAAGTGCGGGGGACCAAGCTATGCTTTTGCGTGAGCAACGTTATTGAAGCAAGCAGCAACTTAGGATATGTATAGTTTCAGCATCGATTATCTCTTGGTTTTGTGAGCTTTCTTTACTACTTTAGCGCCACAAACATTTGCTCTGTACCCTGATCTGAATTACGGCTTTCAAGCATTTTTTTTGCACGCATGAAAGTCTAAATTCCTCATTCCTCAAATTACGGCTATGTAGAGTACCCAAGTCATTGCGGTTTGATTAAGGAAATTACTTACGGTAACGCAAAAATTTATATCTAATACGTAATTTGAATGGCGCGCACAATCAAAGACTGAAACGCCTCAAAGATTTTTTGTCTACTTTAATTTCATTGCCACTGACCCTTTTCGAGTGATGCACGAAAAATACTTCGTGTCCATTGATATCATCACCAATGAAGAAAAACAGTGGCTGTAAGGCTCATGTTAGCCCTATACATTGAAGCTCTTTATTTTCAAGACATATGATACTACTGAAAGCGGGCTGCTGCGCGTTGTATATGCTGAGGGTTTGTTTAGGTACGAGAAAAAGGCTAAAATTTTTGTCAGGAACCATTTCTTAACTATTGCCTAGTTTTCTATAGCTGTATATTTTGTACAGACCAGTTCAAGTTTTAGTGACAATTAATCAAAGCTGCCGTAAGGTTTTAAACAAGAGACAGATTAACGTTAATGCAAGAAACCCTTGGGCATGATAAAGACAATACAATTTCAGAAAATATTACAGCCAGGCGTAATCACTTCGCCTAAAGGCTATAAATCATTCTATGTTTTTCGCACGTTGTTTGTAGGTCAACCAGAGCCCGTGGTGACTTGGTGGCGGGGCTCGGAGCTTCTGCAGCAAGCACTGAGCCGCACTGCGGGTGGACATCCACGCGCCACGCTGTTCCGACTGAGGCTTACGCGCGCCGACTACCAGGCGCGGCTGACCTGCCGCGCAACCAACAGCAACATTACGCAGCCTGTGGCCACCACCATCGTGGTCAATATGCACCGTAAGTACTCGCCTGCTAGCACGATGATTTCGCGGGACTACAAGGTTTATCTTTTTTATGAGTAAACTTCTACGAGATATTTGGCACTGAAACCTTCAACTAGCATCTTCTCGCTCCAAACGTAATACTGGCAAACATGTGGACGGCGAAGAGCTATTGCTGACAAGCAAATGTGATAATTTGACATACGAATACCTGATGAACAAGTGGCGATAGAGGGTGAAGCAAACATCAATCATATAATTATAAGGAATTTGGAGATAAATTATCGGAAATTAACATTTTATAAGCTGAGAGTTCCTGGGCGCTAGGACATAGTTTCTTCAATGTAAGTGTACGTTTATTGTGTTGTAATCAGCGTTTTTTTCGCCGTTTTATTTGATGTATTTTTTTCACAAACAGACTTGTTTAACAAACTACAGGTATTTGTGAAAAATAGGTCTATGGTACTAAGAATTGAGCTCAGAGAAAGCGTGCTATATCGTCGTAAAAAGGAAATTGCCTTCATGTCACCACCGCTATAAGATTGCGGAAATAATTTTTCTAGCTTACCATTTTCGAAGAGACCTGAAAAAAGTATACCTTTTAGATTTGATGTCAAATATATTCATACCAAAATTTTCATAGGACACAAATAAAGTATCATGAACACACATGAATAATGTATTCTAATATGATCATATGATATTATTGAATGTGTGTTATATGTAACATATGATATCTTTCGATAGGGATTTCTCCTACTGTCTGGTTTGTTTCCCGTATATTAAGCTTAAGATATCCGCTCACCAGTATTCTGCATGAGATGTTGCGTGCATATTCTGTGTTATGTGCTGCGTTCCACATGCAATCTGCGCATATTTAGGAACCTTTGCAAAGTATGAAACTCGGCCTCACCGATAGCCATGCAAAAGGCAAGGAGCTCGTTTTCTTATCTTCTCTTTTTTTTTTCGGCCGAATGCTTTTATAGCCGGAACAAAAGTGAGACGGCGTCGGACAAGAGGCCTACATAAAATTATTGCCTAGCATTCATTTATGAAAGGAAGTGTCCCCCTTTCCACACACACATACACACACACACACACACACACACACAAAACAAAAAAAGCAGAAATCCAAGCCATTTCTCGCAGGGACATTGGTTGGCTTCATGACGAGATACTCAGCGTGGGAGTCATAAAACCTAAGCTACATTCCCAGTACCGCCTGCACCTTCTTTTCCTCTGGCCAAACTAAACTTAGAGCAAACTATTGACTCAGTTTAGGCAAACTATGGTGCAAGCCGCATTTATGTTTACGAACACCAATGGAACCACTCGCAGTTATTCGTATGATGAATCATCACGCGCAGGCTGAAGATCTCGTCCTCTCTGATCACTGATGTTTTGTTTTGTTTTTTCGATGAGGCCATCCACTCGAGTCTCCCACTTAGGGAAGAAAGTTTCTAGGGCGCCGTCTACTCCGTGATTACCATTGCGTATATTAAGAGGAAATCAACAAGCAAGGTCATATAGAAGAGGGACGGTGCAAAAAGCAATTTTATATGCTTTCTGCCTTTGTTTTTTTCACCAAAGTAGTTTTTTCCCTTTATTTCTTGTTAAAAAATGCAATTTTTTGTGCAGTCATATTCTTGTTTATTGAATCTTTTTTTGTTTTATTTCATTTGCTAAAGAAAGGACACATCTGATTGTACTTCAAACGAGAAGTTTTTGAGAACAAAAACATCGTAGTGGGTGTACTTCGTAGGCGAGCAAGAGGGCACGATTGTGTAAATGCCGAGAGTTTCCAATGAATCTGCCGTACCCGCGTTTATGTCATTATTTCTCATCTAAAAATGACAGTCGTTTTACAGAAGAGAAAACCTCGAAGGTTAAGTAATCCTGGTAAGAGAGTTTGTGACCCGGTTGCCTTGTGAACAAGTTCAACGACCAATTTTTTGTACTTAACCGTTGACTGAAGGGTGAAGTAAGTTTTTGTTTGCATTGATTGTTAGGGCATTAGTCCACATTCAGTCAAAAGGCGTTAGTCGAAGTTCACCAAGAAGTCGCTCTCAAAGACGACATACATATAAATTACAAGATCCCTTAGCGGGCTCGACTTATTGTCGACCTTATTTTCTTGGCTTTTCTTTTTTTTTTCGCTTCGGCTTCACTTCTCTGGGTCTTTATACTCGGTCAACTGCACTCTTCACGAGACAGGAACAAATAGAAGTTTTTCTTTTAAATGCTACTCATTTTCTAGGCACTTCCACTTTATTCATAACTAAGATGTATGGTATATGGTATGAGAACATTCGCATTCATGAGGACTGATATAAAGAAAAAAACACAAGACCAGAGCAACAATATCAAATCTCCATTCACAAAGCAATGTTTGAAAAGGGACGAAATCAGTTGTTTTCAATTTTATCATGGCAAGCTTCCGTCTTCCCCGCTGGCTTTGTTTTTTTTTGTTTTTTTTTTGGAAATCACCAATGGCACTTGTCACTCCCCGGCTTTCTTGTTTTAGCTTACAGGTGCAGCATAAATGTGTAGTTTCATAACTCGCTATGGGTAGGAAGATACTTCAGAGGCACGTACAAGATATTCTAGCTAAACAGCCATTAGAAGGTGAAAAACAAATTAAACTATCAGGAAGCAACTAGGACACATGAAAACATTATTCGCGCACAAAGACAAGCTACAAGCGTTCATTCAAAATCTAAACATTGGTGATAAGAACCAGTGACTGTTGTGAAATCCAAATGTACACCCTTTATGAGGCGTACAACCCGCTTTCATGAATCAATCGTATAGATAAATTAACAAGTTGTGGGTTGAGGTAGTTGATTGTTGTCTCTTCCGTACTTTGTCTGAAAGCTTTTTGCGGGAAAAGAAGCAGAGTTCAAAGGTGGGCTCAAATGAGACCTTCCGTGTTCACCAACGGAAGGCACCCCAAGTCTCGCGATGAAATATCAGTCGGACATAGCTTCATGAACAGGACGGAAACTAAAATTTAAATAAAAGTTAAAGTTCACTTGCAGAAATATCACAAGCACACAGATAGACCATAAATCCAGTGTTTACGAACAAATCGCTGAAAGTATTGTAATGTTTGGCAGTGCATAACTCCTGAACGAGCGTTTTGTCGAACCTTTATTATACCCAATAACTGAATAATACCAAATACATTTTACCTTAACAATAGACGCATATATTCAGATTGTTTTTTTAAGTAGTACAGAATCAAGCTGAAATAAATAGGAAGGCACTGGGAATTCGACCTGATTAAACGCGCTCAAAATCATTTTTTCATGTTTCTGAGTGCTTTGAAGATAACACTTGCTTTCTTTAATGTCGAATCGTAAGGCATCTTTTCACCTATTTAATGGGATAGCAGCACTTGGCAACAGAGGCTCCATAAAAGTGTTTTGGCAGAGGAACAATGTATAAGGAATCCATCGGCGACATTGCTTCTGTATAATATAACGGCAGGACCTTCGCTACCCAAGCATGGAAATATGTACAGGGCCACTAAAATGTACGCACAGTAACAGTATATCGTCATCAAAATTTATTATACGAAAAGTCAGAAAGCTTTGTGTACATGGTGTTCAGTCTCAAGCACGTTATTCTTAAGACACAAAAAAAAAAACAAGTAGACGCACAAGAAAAGAAGAATTATACATTCTACTCATTTTATGTACACCCCGACTTAGTTCAGTTCCGTTTCTTTTCTTGTAATGTTCAAGCTTGAAGAGCATGGTGCAGCGCTGCATCTGAAGTTCCAGCGCCTCTCAACGCAGATGCACGTTGTTTTTCCAAAACTGGGTGGGTTACGTTCGCGCCACTAAGCCAAGTGTTTCGGAGCCTATCTGCAGTCCAGGATCGAGTGCTTTGTGTCGCGCTCAGCGCATCTGGTCGATGCAGCCGCACGCCAATCGTTCCTAGCATTCTCTTTTTACACGGTATTGTTTGCTTTTCTACGCTAGAGGGAGTGTGTTTGTGTGAGAATCGGTCAGGCTTTAGTGCGCACCGATTTGAGGTCGTCGCCTCATCTGCGCCAGGACTTTCTGCCGAAGCCTGCCACCCGTCGCTCTCTTGGCTCCTGGCCAAACCCGAGGGCGAAGCGGCAGGGTTCCATTAAGGCTAAGCTTTCAATCTGGTCGCGGGTGACCGTGGCCCTCTAATGACGATCGGTATACCCCTGCCTCTAATGGATCACCGGCCACCTTTCTCCAGCCTGAGATTCTCGGAAGGCTACGAGGCGGCCTGTTCGCGACCGTGGCCATTCGTGCGTGATGCATGTGAAGGGAGGAATAGCCGAGAGGGATGTTGAGATGACTGAGAGGATGGAGGGACACTCTTCGGAAAGGGTTGGATGCCAATCAGGCGAGCCAGCCGATTCGAGAACAAGTTTCGGGTGATACTCCTGTTTCGATTTCTTCCGTGAGATTGCAGAGAGACAGAAACATGGCGATTAACCAGAAAGTGGCCTGTTCAGAGGTGGCGATAAGTGGTTTCGCTGCCCATTTCGCCAATCTTCCTCACAGGAGCTGGACAATTGATGAACCATAGTGAGGATAGTGGTGGCAGCGATCGAGTAACGAGAAGCGCCATTGCGTACACTAAAAGTAGGGCTAACGTCTGCTTCATGGCGATGTTCACATCTGCGTGGAACCAGGTGCAATTGAAGAGCTTTTTCTTAAGCCACTCAAGTGCACGAACATGAGTGTTGCTACATAGAATTGTATAATCAACATGATTTATATGAAGAGGAAATCTAGTATGCATTCGTGTGATTGACACAAAGACAGCATGCAACACAACTTTTGGTAGAACCCATGCACAATTCGTTATTTTGTGTTTCGTTGACACGTAACAACCGATGGGAACTTGTTACCTTGCAGATTGGAGGCATTAGAATACACAGCTTGTCTCGTAGGGTTCTTAAAACTTGGGCAAAGTCAACAATATTTCACATCAGTGCACGTACAAGACACAGCTTAACCGATGGGCACTTGTTACCCTGCAGATTGGAAACATTAGAATACACAGCTTGTCTTGTAGGGTTCTTAAAACTTGGGCAAAGTCAACAATATTTCACATCAGTGCAAGTACAATACACAGCTTAATTTGCATCCAAAAGAGATGCGGCAGCGTGCAATGCTTTGTGTAAGAGATATCAAGGTTGACAACGATGACCACATGACGTCAGATCCAGACAGAGGGAGCGATGCTCACAGGGGTCGTTGTGCACTGATATACTCATTTTCCCTGCAGGTATCGAAGGTTCACCAATCCCAGTTTCCATCTGAAAAAGCACCTGCTCTAATTTTGAGTGCTTCTTGTACCGTTGCAATAATTTTTGTTCAGTTTACTGCCATGCTTTGAGCTACGTATAGTGGTTCGCGAAACTTGAACTTCTCATTTTATGCCTGCAGATCGAAGTGTGTGTTCTACGTACAATCGCTGAGAAATATTACAGCAATACTTTTTGTACGGCCTAAGGTGTAATGCTTATGCCCTTATTGTATTTTAGTAATTTTCTCTGTCTTTATTGCTTTGTTAATTCTCAGTATTGTACAAGGGCACACAAAAGTGCTTGCACCTCATCATACCTTTGGCGTGTTTCAGGGGAATCGGACGATGTGACTTTAGTTGGCTGTTATAACAGAAAATCTATGACATGCAAGCTTGAAAAAAAAATGATACGTCCCACGTACAGTGAGAATCGATGATGTGCGAAGCATGACTGTGGAAGGATGAGTTGTCACATCAAAATCAGAACAACATCACGTTGTTCACGTAAATTGTGCTGTACATGGCTTTCAGATCATGATTATTATGTTTGCACCTGGAATTTATGATCGCCGTCCTTTCACGTCAGGTTTTACCAAATTTGGTATATGTGAAGCTGGCCAAACGGCCACAATCACGCTAGAAGCATAGAATGTAGTAATGTTTTACATGACACGCATTTCATGATTATCATGTTTATACGTGTCATTTATCTTTGTTGTCTATTCTCGCCACGTGTTACCAAATTTGGTATATTAGAAGCTAGCAAACTGACCACGAGAGCATCATCAGCATGGCATAAAATCTTGTCTTTACATTACACGCAGGACATCATTTCCTCGTGAGGGCCTGTCACTTATGTTAGCCACGAAGTCATATCATATTGATTGATATGTGTGGTTTAACATCCCAAAACCACCATATGATTATGATAGACGCCGTAGTGGAGGGATCCGGAAAATTTGACCTCCTGGAGTTTCTAACGTGCACCCAAATCTGAGCACATGGGCCTACAACATTTCCGCCTCCATCGTAAATGCAGCCGCCGCAGCCGGGATTCGATCCCGCGACCTGCGGGTCAGCAGCCGAGTCCCTTAGCTACTAAACCACCGCGGCGGGGCACACAGTCATATCATACCATACCAGTGTTACTATACGTCATGTGAATGAAACCACCGCTGGAGCAGCAAGACTCTGACATGTAAATGATTGTCATGTTATGACTAGTCTCTTATGCTCGTTGTACAGTCATGTTATGCCATACCATTTTTAGTATGGACCACACTATTCCAACGGTCACGAGAGCTACTAGTCGTAGGCGGCTAGATAGATGTGGTGGAACTTTCCGAAGTTCTCTAAGTGCTTCGCGTTTAAAACATGATGTGTTCCTTCAACGCGTGACAGCAGGTGTTCGAATACTTAGATAGGAGGTGCAAACATTGCAAAGACGTGTGCGCATCTTTGACATATACATTGCGCATTCCTTTCATCGCCGAATGCGAGGTGAAGAACAAGGATCCTATTTCGGAACGACACAGAAGGTGTAAAGGATTCTAGGAGAGACGCTGAATGGCCGTGGTAACGGAAGAAGGACACAAAAGAAGATGAGTGGCACTTCATGACTGAACCTAAATAAGGACCAATGAGCTGGGAGGATAGTTGGCGGGTAGGGATTGTGGCGTTCTCGCACGCCCTGACAAAAAAGGGGATGCGCTCCTTTCAGCCGGGCACCGAAGATATCTGCCGCCACCACCGACGCGTAGCGGTGGCCTTAATGTCGAAATGGCGTGTCGTAAAAGGCGTCTTTTAGGGTCTCCCTTCAGCGCTTTTTGTAGCCAGCATGAATGGATGCTCTCCCGGCGCAAGCACAACAGGGTTGTCAACGTTACGGATGGTGCTGCTTGATGATATGACAACCATTTTTTTTTCGAGGTAGAGTCAGGCGTTGTTTCGTGGACAGAAAGGTAAATGAGGAGCTGCTGCATTGTATCGGAGTGAACACGTCCAACACGCGCGTATGAGACATGAGGTGGTAGCCTTAACTTATGGCGATAGAAATTATATGGACACTCGGGTTTCTGCAGTCACCGTCACGTTCGGTGTATGTATGTATGTATGTATGTATGTATGTATGTATGTATGTATGTATGTATGTATGTATGTATGTATGTATGTATGTACGTATGTATGTATGTATGCATGTATGTATGCATGTATGTATGTATGTATGTAGGGGTGCATGTATGTATGTATGTATGTAAGTATGTATGTATGTATGTATGTGCATGTATGCATGTACGCATGTGTGTATGTATGTATGTATGTATGTATGTATGTATGTATGTATGTATGTATGTATGTATGTATGTATGTATGTATGTATGTATGTATGTATGTATGTATGTATGTACGTTCGTACGTACTTACGTACGTCCTTTTTTACTCTATCTTTTCTCAAGGTGAAGATGATCAGTTCAGTATAAAAAAATTTTGAATAAAGGATTGCATAGATAGCAAACGCAAAGGTAAGTAACAGTAACGCCTGCGTATTGTGCACCATTATCCTTTCTTGCTGTAACTGATCTATTCTCACTCACTTTTGACATTGCTTTTGTAAGCCATCAGTTTATGTAACTGTCACTTTAAGCGAAATACGTTAAGTGATCCGTCTGTGGCTTTCCTAACCTGAGGCTCGCCACTTGTGCTGCATCGAAAATAGAAAAACATAATAAGTTTTCCCATTCAATTTCGTCACGCAGTGAAACCAGTCTCGGTTGAGATCAAGGGACCCCGTGGACCACTGTCTGCGGAGCTGCCAGCGCAGGTCATCTGCCAGGTGAACGGCTCCCGACCAGAAGCCCTCGTTCGCTGGTTTTTGGGGCCATACCAGCTCAATGACACAGAGACGCACGTCATCTCGCCTAATACTACTCTGGGAGTGCTGAACTTCGTGCCGAGTGACCGTGACCACGGTGCCAGGCTTCGCTGCCTCGCCTCAAACTCAGCAATTGGGGGAGCGCAAGGCAGCACATCTCCACCTCTAGAGGACGCCTGGATACTCGACGTCCACTGTAAGTTAAGACAAAGATTCTTTAACCAGGAGATGCTTCGAAAAGAAGCATCGCCTCGTTGTTCGCCTGATATCATCGCTTTATATCTGTTGCGAAATTCCAAAATCGTGCTTGTAGCGGTATAGCTTTAGCATATTAAATATCACGCATATTGCCTTGTATGCCTAGCATCTGGTTATCTCTCCGCGTATCGCAGTTGAAGTCGTTGGTAATCTTGAACCACACATGACTATATACTGCGTAGAGAATTCTAAGAACAGAAAGAGCCACGTAGGGACGTTAACTCTTTTTTGTAGTGGTTTGCGCTTTGATGCGCAGCGAAGTTTCGTGGTTATAAAAAGCAATGTTTCATCAGCAAAAAAAGAGATAACTGTAGCAACATGATAGTATAGCGCTAATAGAACGGGCAGACACTATTAACCATATATAGCCTAAAATGTGTACAAGAAGCTATACCAAATAAAAATAGCATGACATCTATTATGAAACTGATAGTAGGCATGCCAATATACTCCAGAAATATATCCCTGTATAATAAATCGTCTTAAAACAAGACTTTATGATGAAGTGGGTAAACCTAAGGTAATTCGATGGATGCGCTGCATCGAGGCACTCTTTGTAAACCTATTGCTGGTTTGAAGTTTTCATGCATGCACTTTTGATAGCCGAATGTGGTGCATGTACAGCCTCCATCCGAGAGTTGCTCTGTGCGGCACTGTTTGAAATATACATATGAAGTAGACAAGTAAAAAACGAGCAGAGCTTTATCAAACATTCGCCAAAAACAGTGAGTTAACCGGTATAAGTATTCCTTCCACTACGCCGCTAGGCAATAAAACAATATTTTCCCTATCCTTGCCTAAGAAATGCTTTTTAGCTTCGAAGTGTCTTGAGATGACGCAACCTAAAGGGCGCCAGTGTCTCTGTTGTGTGCACTTCACAAAGTGTTTGTCTGGTAGGGTGTAAGTAATAAAATACTTCCAAGTACAACAGGATGGTTTCTAGATGGGGGTTTATGCTTGCACAACAGATTCCACTTCAAACTTGCTAAGCTTTTCTTACGGAGAAATATTTTTATGTGCTTACATGTTCGAGCTTGAAGACAATCGAAATAAAAACAGCCAAGTGCAGCATAGTTTTACGTGCATCTGATGAAATGTCTAGAAGGCTTGTTATCTCGTTTATGGTAGCTCAAACAAACATCTGTATACTTGCTAAACTCTAGAACAACTATGAAAACGGGCTCACAAGAAAGTGCCTCATTCTGCCTACGTTTAACTGATGAAAATTTTATGTGCAAGCACGATGAGCTTGCGTGAAGTGCGTCTCGACAGACTGGTTGCGAAACGTTCTCTTCAAACGTAACGCAGCAGGACCGCTTCGTTATATGCCCCGGGTGTATCTTTTTTTCTTGAAGCTTCGTGCTGTGGAAGTTTACCTTGGAATAAATAAAAGACGAACTACTCTCTAGGTGCCTTTAAAATTAACATTAGGGTCAGAAGCACGAGTGCCTTTGAAAAAAAAACCTTTCAAAGCGTAGAAGGAGTTTTATTTATACACTGAATCCACTGTCACTCAGACATCTTGGCTTGTAGCGTGCATAGAAGGCTCAAAGTGTTTCTAATGCTCAAGAAGTTACCAATTAGAACGGCAAAGCGAGTGTAGAAGTTCGGGGTAGAGTAGAAGGTCAGAGCGATCCGTAGTTCAAGATAACATCGCTGCCTTTCTGTAAATAAATCATCTGTGTTCAAATACCCAGACGTTTCTTTACAGAAATGTTCTAACCATCATTACACTTTTCCCAAACGACATAATGAATTTCATCCTGGAAGTACGACGTGCACAACTAAATGTTTGGTTATATTGACGTGAGCCGATATCTGTATCTCCAGAGTTATGTCACAGTACGAAAATTTCTCACGGTGCATGAAGTAAGTCTCAAGGTCTCGTTAGTTCATTCAGGGGCTAAAATTTTTTAGGAACTATACTGTTGTTCTTTTTTTCACTATTAGTGTGATACTTCGTCGTAAGCGTATGAAGTGTTAACGGTGCTACCAATGTTTTCTGAAAAGCTACGATCGGCGTATTTTGTAACACCGCAATGAAGACACACAACGGTGAGCTTGTCTTACTGATTTACCAGTCCCGAAACTACGGGGGTATTATATTTGCTATTGTATTGTGGGCAGCATCGAGCTCACAATGCCAAATTCTTGTGTCGGTAATGATCGCAAACAACAATGTAAGGACCATAAAGAAAAATAAACAAATTTGCTACTAATTCATATTATCACGTTCAAGTCATAATGTAAATAGACAAAGCTAAATTGCACACACCAAATCCTGTTAACAACGCAGTTCTTGTTCAACCAGCCGAAGGTGTCTAGACAAGCAGTGGTGTTGCCGCCTTTATTTGGTTGCCTTTGTTTGAGCATAAACGTGGATTTTTTCGTTTTTTTTTCACTCTGTTCGAGCAATTTCATTTATGTTAGGTAACTATATAATGATTAGTGGGTTCTTAGCTCATAAGTAGTTAGCGCAACATAAATTCCTATACATAACGCGTTTTCCTCATTTTTGACCTCGCTTAGACAAGCACACATAATGTATTCGTTTACAGATCTCTCCTAGCCCCACTGTTTTTGCGTAAGCTAAATATCTTTGCCTGATAAACTTGCGCAGACAAACCACTGGTGCAACTACGGCTAGGCAGCGGCCTCAGGCCTTCCAACATCCACGAGGGCATCGACATCTACTTCGAGTGCAGTGTGCGTTCAAACCCACCGGTGAGCGAGGTGTCGTGGGCCTTCGATGGTCGAGACCTGCACACGGATGGTTCCCGTGGCGTCATTGTTAGCAACCAGTCGTTGGCGCTGCGCTCGGTCAACCGCACAAACAGTGGCTTCTACGCCTGCCATGCTGCAAACTCGGAAGGTGAAGCCGAAAGCAACCGCCTCCGGCTCAGGGTTCTTCGTGAGTTTTCCACGTTCAGTTTTATACTACTCCTGGAGGTATCCCTGTTCACGTAAGGCTGGCGTTAGGTGTAGAAAATAAATTTACGAATCCTCGTTTGGTGTCTTTGCATGTGGTGTATTTACACAAGTTGGAATAACGTTATGTGGAAGTTACGAAATGTCTAATGTAACGAGGGAGGAAACAGTCAACTGCCTCGGAAAAATAAAACAAAACAGGTAGAGGTTTCTTGTCTTCCAATTCGACATTTGCTTGTTGTGCGTTGGTTGTGGACAGATATTTGTTTAACCTAACATGTCGTGAGATGCACTTCAAAATTTCTAACAGTGGCGTGACAACTGTTTTCTCTATAAAATAGGAGTCATAATGCCTCCTTTCTGACGAGACACGTTGTCTCTGTAAAGCGTGCTTTGCAACATAAATACTGTTACTACAACAAAGCCACCTTTTCAATAAATTACTTTGCCGTTAACGAAACATCTCAAACAATAATGTTCATATAATCTGTTTCTCCTCTAGCCAACTCATAACTTGCTGCTTACAAATTTACAAGCAATTCACCAGCAAGTTTTGTATGCTTTAGCTTTGCTTGCGTAGTCTATGCAGAAAAAAGAATTGCAGCAAATACACGAGATGAATGTTGACGAGTGGAGTAAAGCGGACGGGCGCACAGGCGGACGCACGAATGAACGGATGGATTGATGAGCTGACGCTTCGCCCCAGTCATCATCATTCACTCCGTGGATATGCTGTGACACCGCTTTTATTGACATGCAATGCAACTGGATACTACGACGACACAGGACATATGACCCATGGCGTACGGGGCTTCGCCCCTAAAATCACTAGTGATTAGGTTAGTGCCTAAGGCAAGTTTAGAGCGCAGCTGCTTGGGCGTTTTAGTCTTGTGAGAAATCGAAGGAAACGCCCCTGCTTCGGCAACGCACACATCTGGATTCTGGCATCCTAAACGTGCAGCCTCTGCTTGACCAGCTCGTTTAACAGCAGCGGCTGACGATGGACTTACCCTCGTTTTCTCGCTTATTGTTCAGAAAAAAAAAACTAGCTGAGACTCTTCTCTATATAAGTGCACGGTGTACATTAACGAGAAAATGCCGCAAGTAGCATGACTTGCGTGGACAAGTTCGTGCAGCCCATTTCACATCAACTGCTGCAAAGAAGCGTTGCATGGTGGCCTCGCTAGCCGGGAGACAGCGCATTGCAAAACACCCGACGTGCGACAGCCCGCACTACTTTGACACGCGGGTGGCCACCGCGGAACTTGTTCTCTCACTACTGTCGAAATATTTTCCACGCCAACCCCTTGCTATCGCTGTTTTGCATCCCCGGCAGCGCTCAGCGTTCGCTCTCTTTCGTCCTCGCTCCCTCGTCCGATTACGACGCCAGCGATGCTGCTCAACGTGGAAACGGGTTCTGTGCTCTAAAACTTCAATGACGTTTGAGATTAGCCTTCAAGAGCAGAACGCGATTGCGTAATCAGGCCCCACTCGCATCACCTTCTCAGTTGCTAGCCTGCCTTGGCTTCTCGGTGGACACCATGTCGTGCAAGGAAGTTCCTTTCTTTTTGCGTAACAATGGGCGCTTCCAACTATACCAGAATATCTGCTGTGAATGGAGTTGCCAAGTGCACACCACAGCGTAGTTCCTGCCTTTGCGGGTTGGTGAATCACCGAACGCGAGTCTATAATACAACACTCTCACTCGCGCAGCAGCACACTTTGTTGATGCAGTTGATGATAATAGTGATTCATAACGCGCTAGTTCACTTTTTTATTTGAACTTTAAACGAAACACTCGCCGTGCAATGTATACGTTTTGATGTTAGGCGTGATTCTTAACTTCTGCCAGGCAATATACATGAGTAAATAGGCTGTTCGCGCTAATAACTTTCGTATAGCGTTTTATTTTTCGAAGTGATTTCGGGCAGAGACGAGGAAATGCAGCAGAGCACCTGCTCATCATTCAAAAAGACTGTATTCAATTCCCACTAAACTGAAGATTTTTTTTAAATTTATTTGCAGCTTTTTCATTTTTTACTGATGTACAACGCTTATGTTTTCCCACAATTGACCAAGGGGGAATAAAAATTTCTTTAAGATGGGTCCTTCAAGCTTATCGTGTTAAAAGTGCGATTATTTCCAGCTTGCTTTTGGCACGTCAACCCAAAGAAGCTGAAATAAGCATAGTTGAAGCAAGTGAATTGTATCCAAGCCATGTTAAGCTTGGTTTGGCATGGTAACACCAAATAACCTAAATATATATGGGCCACTTGAGAAAAAGCACAATTACTTCTAATTAGGCTATAGTGGCTTCTTTTTGAGGCTAGTAACGTCAAAGCTTGCTGGCCCAAACCTAAATGAAACGAATTATTGCGAGTTAACACTAAGTCGATACCCGCGGCAACTATCTATTATTTAAGCCCAGGCAGGGCTTAGAAAGCGAGTTAATAAAGACTAATCCCATACATTTAAAGAACCTTATTGAGCTAATTATGATTATATTTTGAGTCAAGCTAATTAAATAACTGTAATCGTGTCGAAGTGTTGTGGTTATGTGGTAGCTAATTGATACTATTTTATAAGCTAACGGCCAGAACTCAGTTTACGAGAGAGGCCACGAAAGCGCAAAGTGCAGCCGTGTGTGGATTAGCGTCAACTCTTGGAAAACTTGCTAAAAGAAATAGCCGTGCCAGGACACCCCTAGGTGTCCACCAGTTCTGCTGCGACCCAGCATTACGACGTAGCGCAAGCTTCTGCGCTCATTTTGCTTGCCCATGCCTGTACTACACTGTATCTGTACTTTTCGAGCTATCCCTAACTCTTCTTCCCGTCTCACGTGGTCGTTATGGTTGCAGACTCGCCGGTGTGCCAGTCGGGCCACCGGCAGCACTCGCTCTCGGTGGCGAAGCACGACACGGTGGAGGTGGAATGCGACGTGGAGGCGGATCCGAACAACGTCACCTTCTCCTGGACATTCCACCAGGCGCATCGCACCGCTCCGCTGTCGCCGAACGCCAGCTTCTCGACGCCACCGGGCGCCCCGCTGCGCTCGGTGCTGCGCTACACGCCGCGTTCGGACGCCGACTACGGAACGCTCTACTGTCGCGCTCGAAACGCCGTCGGCGACAGCCTCGAGACTTGCATCTTCCAGATACACCCCGTCGGTGAGCGGTGCTCCTTTCACCTATGATCTGCATTTATTTGCTAAGCGGTCGTTGACGACTTTAGAGCACTTCGTTTGGCCGAGAAAGTCTCTTAATTACTGTTTTTATAAATACTCCCCAATGTATCACTATTTCCGTCAATCATAACGAGCTCATTCGAAGAAACCTAAATCGAACGCACATTGCCGAGAGCAGCTCGTCGAGTCACGTTCGATAAAATTAGTAACTGAATTGGCATAAACGTAAGTAGCCTGCCTACGCATTTGATATTATCAGCCAATTTAGAGGAAGTGTGTTTCGAAACATACGGAAGTTGAAACGTCTCAACCGCAAGAATATAAGGGAATAATTGCTGACTTCTTTTGAACATGTGTTTACAGATATCCGCGAGACATGTCTACCTAAAAGTAAGCTCAACCTGATTCACTGAAGAACAAGGCGCAAAAAAAGAATCCCGCTACTTAACATACCATGTTTATACCATGTTTAGTTCCCTGGCCTTTTAGTTTTTTTTAGCCATACGAGCAGTATCATGGAGGTATGTACAAAAAAAAAGTCATGTTTTATAACTCGGTGATAACATCAGATATGTTAAATACTGCTCCTAGTTCGTGCCACGTCGCCACAGGAGAAAAACTTAACTTTATCGGAATGACAGTATGCTTCTTTACGCTTTTCCGTTTCAGCAAATGCATTGCAAGAACGCTACATTGGTAAACAATAACATGGGCTCCGTACACAATAATCCTAAATAGTAGTTTCAAGTTGTACAGAAATAAAATGCTATTAGAATAGCGAAACCAGGCGTAGAAAAACGTTTGGAGTAAAACAGGAATTTTAGATTCTAAAAAAAATTGACCACGGTGGTGACAGAAAAAACACTTTTCCGATTAGCTTGGCACTACTCGCCTCCAACCTTTCTTTTTTTACTTTGCTTTTCTCAAACTTAAAAACAACGAACGAAATATCACTAACGCGCACATTTTCAGCGTCACTGTTTTTTCGGAGAACCCAGGGATCGAACACGCAACGCCTGGCTTGGAATGGCTAGAGGCTGAAGCACTTTTACGATCTCTCCTGTTCTTAACCCTCCTTGCAGGTGGTCCGCCGGGTGACTTTTTTTTACACACCTTCCTCGCTAACCTCGCAGCTGCCGCAGCACCGGCCTTTCTTTACGATCGACTCATCGAACAGTGCTAAAGTGTTTCTTCAAGTAGAGGCCAGGTTCAAGTGTCTCCAGTAACAAAACACCATGAAGAAAAAAAGGCCATAAAAAGTTGTAGAAGTAAGAGTATTTGTGCGAATTCGTAAGCTCGAAGAGGCGGAATATGGCACAGAGGCTGAAAAAAAAAGTAATAGCTGGGCCAGAAGGCCTTCAACAGAGCAGCCTGTGCGACAATAACAATCGTTATTCGATTGTCTCATTGACGCACGTTGCAAAAGATACAAACATAAAAATGTACATTGTTATTTGGAAATAATAAGCGACTGAGCTGGCTAAAAGAATGAAGTAAATGTGCAGTCATTCGTCTTTATCATAGGTACCAACACAACGTCAGCCTGCACAGATTTACGCTTATTCGATGCGTAGTTTAGATGCGTAGAATAACCTGCACAAAATTAGGCATTGCCAAAGGTGTCTAAGGAGGGATTGCCAATCGATGTTTAAATGTATGATCTATCAATAGATCTATGGCTGTCATGCTTTTTTCGGAGTGATATGCCATCCACGGCGGCCAAGTTCAACTAGTTTGCTTACGCAGAAAATAGTATAACATCCACTGCAAAGAAGCAAGGAATGTAGCAGCATGTCATCAGCCCAGTTTTTAGACGCTTTGGTGCAACTCCTTTCTTCGGATCGCGAGTCTTGGTATCACCACGACCTGCATCACACGGATCTCAGACTTGCTTCCTTTAGGCATATTACGAGTGTGTCTGGAATATCTATGCATGCTGCTGCCCCGATGAGGTTTGTTTCTTTTACGACCTTCATAAATCTAGAGGTTAGGACAGAGATGGCCTTGTGATGGACGCTTTCAATCTCAATCCGTAAGCATTCGTTCGTCTCTGTAATCGTAAACGGCCACAGTCATGAGCTCATTTAATGCACTCGAACCACTTCTTTGAGTTCACAGTATACTTTAGCATGAAAGCTTTTCTGAACGATACCCAACTTAAAGCTACTTAGTCATAGTTAGTAGTTTGCTAGTCGAGCACAGCCTTTGCAAAATTCGCCCGAGTAAAATAATTCGCTACAGATTGCGATAAGGGTAAAAGGCAACAACAAGTAATGATAAAATCGAGCAAGAACATAGACGCCATACGTCTATCGTGAGCATAAGAACAAGAGTTGTGTTTTATGATAATCACACGGCATGAGCACACTATATAATAAATTTTGTACTACTGAGGAGCGATTTGTTGAATTACGGTTATCACAATAAATGTGGCAGCTTTTAAAAAGTTTACAGATTTCATTCGCATACAGTCATGAATGCCGTTGAAATGTTTTTGTCGCCGTAGTAATAGCGATCACGATGTCAAAGAGTCAAAGTAGGTATGTTCGTTCTGCGAAACTATTATGCTTTCATCAGGGTCACATATTTACTTTCAATTCAACCACGTAAACTGCGTGGGCTGGAGCAGTTTCGCAATAATATCTATTTTTCATTGTTTTGCGAAGAATATGTGCCGAAATAATCATCAACAGAAAGCAAAAAGAAAATGTAAACAAAAACACCCGAGACCCGTCGAGAATGAACTTCGAAACATCAATAAATTCATTTCAGATGTTTCAACGAGGGAGTGCATCGATACGCAGGTACTTTATGTGTTTACTAAAAAAAACTACTATGATCACTTCTTCTTATAGGCCCTCCAGTGACGCCTTATAACTGCAGCGTAGAGGAAGTGACGTCAGAAGGCGTACACGTCGTGTGCCAGCGCAGTGGTGTGGGACAGCAGCAGACTTTCCTGTTGGAGCTGCAGGATGGGCAGAATACGCCCATCGTGACAAACTTCACGTCCGGCCAGCCAAGTTTCAGAGTTCACTCACTTAGGCCAGCCACACGCTACCAGATGGCGCTGTATGGCATCAACGCCAATGGCCGCAGCGAGCCCGTTCATCTGACCGTGTTCACGCTGCCACTGGGCAGGGGACTGGTCAGCAAAGGTAAGCACAGTATCGTGTGTGGTCATTAACTAACTTTTACATAAAAATTTTTAATATATATATACGACAAAGCAAAAGAAATAAACGGCCGACGTGAAAGATATTATTATATTAAAAAGTACGCACCACGTAGCATTTATGTCACCTTCTGTTGTCTTTTTTTTTTCGTCCAACAAAATGTATCGAAGCCAATATTCAGCAATTCTTAAATGTGCTTACAACGTTCAACAAGCTCCCATAGTCTGCCTTATAGTAGACATCATAAAACTGGCCGCAAGTTCAAATTAAAACAAAACAAAACAAACGTAGTCATTAATTTTGATAGACAGCAAATGCCCGCCGACCTGGCCTGTTTGAAATGCGTAGTGCATCAAATAAAAACAAAAAAAATCACAGGACTTTTCTTGAGCACCCCCACGCCGAACCAGCAATCTAACAATATCTGACATTACCGATGGTGAAAGTACTGATTTCCAAGAAATACTAAATGCAGCCAGTAAGTTCATTTTCATCAACACGTAACGGAATATCCAGCAAGACTTTCATTACAACGTTGTTAACGATTTCACGTGCACGCACAACTTACGGAACATTTTTCTTTGTAGATAAGATACTGCAGCCGATCTGTTCAGTGCACTTCCTAAGACAACATCACCTATCTGTGTTTTCAACTCGCTCCACCAGTACTTCCCGTATCTTTCCTGAATTCCCTATTTGCCGTGCCGAGGCGTAGAATAGCACAAGAAATGCAGTCTAGTTAATATATATACCTATTTATATTCCTTCACAAACACCTAGTTTCCTTTTACTCATTGCCTAACATTCTGGCTTTGCCTTCCTTTTTCAAGGTTGACGTTTACGTGCTATACAACGTTATCACGTTTTTCTAAGTACACTGGTCTATAAGATCCTCTTACAAGGACATAGGTCATATAAGTACAAGCAATATCTGTCATATGAACCCCTTCCACAACTAATGTGCAGTTCTGTAGTTAGGAATATTGTACAATGTGCTTTATTTTGTTATGAACAACAAACTGATTGACTGAGTGGTATCTTTCCTGTCGACCCTCTCGAACCTGTGTTACTCACTTTGAACGCAGCAGACGCAGAGTGGTCCCTAGGATCTACGACGCTGTGGGCAGCTGCGTTGAGCGCCGTGGCTGCCTTTCTGATTGTATTTATCGCACTCACGCTGGGGAAGTTCAGGCGGAAGATCCTCTTCAATCGAGGTGAGGTTTCACTTGTTTAAACCTCAATCACCATCCCTTGATTTCATTAGGTTGTGTCAATCAAACAAAGTGAAACATGCCCTTGAAACTCTCTTCCTTTAATCACTCGTTGGAGTAATTTTGCGTATACACAAGTTTCCATGCTGCGACCGGAATATGCAGAGTTGCTCGTTCTAGCGCTGATATGTCAGACATTTCATGGTTGGGTCCTCAGGCCCTAGATATTGCGAAACATAAAACCACCGTTAAAAACCACTTTCCTTCTTCATGCCTTAACGAAAGCCCTTGAGTTGAGTGCCGCAAAATTTCATGCACTGTCTTCTTTTTTTCACCAGTATAATCTGGCATTGATTCACGAGAAAACATTGAAAATAACATTTTTGGGGCGCAATAGGATAAGAGAGACATCTTTAGTGGACATAGAAGACGGGAGCAGAAAGATAGATGCCCAGGAACGGTTCATCTAGCAGTAGAGTGTTCGAGCCTGGTTGGTTAGCTATTCTAGAGTATTAAACATGTTACCACCCTTCGGGGTGTACAGAACGACAAACAGCAGACTTTTTAACAAAGAAGCTCTCTTGTTTTTTTTCTGCTTGTTTACGTGAACAATGAAGGACAGCCAAACAGAAAATATATATTTGCTCACTGGACATCCTCTTGTATCCTGTAGTACTCAGGGATCTTGTAGCATAGTGTTGTCGCCTGAGAACAAGCTGAAAAATGGAACGTTAGAATTCACATGAGATGAATTACTCTACAAGAGTGAAAACATTCTTTCTTAGTGGTAAAGTGAAGGACGTTACCTAATTTAAGCGTAAATCACCGTTATTTAGCATTATAATTCAACGAAGAAAGTCGTTCTCACTTCGTACGTTGGTGGGCGTTAACAAAATAATTGCATTGACGTCCGCGTTTTTTTTTTTATTGCAGGTCAAAACGTTTGGAATAGGAATGAAGCGTGAGTACTTTTGTTGTTGTCTTGGTGCTAAGTTTCCATTAGGGCAACGGAAAGAGAGGAGGACCACTGAAAAGTTCTTGAATGCCTCAAAAAGCGTCAATTAGGTTTTGCTGTCATCGCGTCAGGCTCTGGACGCCGAACCCACGTTTGCAAGTTATTAAATTACAAGAATTTATTGGTGAACCACAGCACTGAAAGCATTTCTATCTATCTATCTATCTATCTATCTATCTATCTATCTATCTATCTATCTATCTGTCTATCTATCCGCTTACGTCTTGGTGCTCTCATCATCGCCCCTTTAACTTGGGGTAAACCAAGTTAAGGGGTTGATGTTTAGACGAATACGAGATGTTGAGGGGGGGGGGGGTAAATTGCTTAGACAAATACGACACAGAACGTCGCAAACAGTACGGCTCTCGTCTTAGAAGGCAGGCAGAAACATGTCAGAGTCCACGTGACGGGCACCCTTGGCCATCGACGAAAATTCTACCATGCTCACCCACACCGTCAGAGAGACTTTTCAGGTTAGCTTTTTCCCAAAGAATTTGCCTTTGCAATATAATTTGGCTAGGCGTAAGGCACGAGCCCACTCCCTCATAGACTCCGCACAAAAGCCTTGACACAACTACTTACGTAGATACTGCGTAATATGGGCGGAGAGATTAATTTGTAGCTGTCGTAGCTCATCCACATGAGATGATCCTTAATGGAGCTTCAGTTAAACATGTCATTGTTGCAGCAACCAAAGAAGCTACCATCGCGCTAGCTATGAACGACCTCTCAAGGCCTCACATCTACATTGACTCCAGATCAGCCATCCTGCCCTTTCTATCTGGTCTCATCTTGAAAAGACCGCCTGATGCTTTCACACTATCACGCGGTTCCCAGAGCACATGGGAACCATTGTACTATCGTGAGCAATCAGTTCGAAAACGCGAGCACGTGTCGAATAGCCTCGAACTTCGGCTGGTTCGCAGTGCCCACTGTCGGAAACAAAGTGGAAATGGTTCTGCGGTTCCACTAGCTGTTCGCGCTCTCGCCACGATATGGCTGCTGCAAAGTGGAAGCTTGTCAGTGACCGCTAGCATTGATATGAATGCACTTCAACGCACTCAGCGAATGTCACCTAGAAAAATATTCTCAGGCCTGCTCACTGTCGCCGGGACGTCACTTGTCATGCTGGAGCGAGCGCGCGTACGGGAGGCTGTGAATTCCTTGCCACCATTGTCTTTTTTAAAAGATAAAGCGATTGCGACGAACTTTACATGCTTAACATCTTTATTCTGCCTTTTGAGTCAAAAAAAGGTGCTGGTTTGTCCCGCTTGAAATCTTTTAGAGATTTATTGCTGAGTCATTTCTTTCACGCAAAAGTCAAGGATTGTGCGCCATCGAACGTGTGGTCGATCTATAGGAGCAAAATCGTTGAACCCACAAAGAGACTAAATAGATTTATTTGATTGATATGTGGGGTTCACCGTCCCAAAAGCACCATGTAGTGATGATAAACGCCGTAGTGGAGAGCTCCGGAAATTTTGACCACCTTAGGTTCTTTACGCACACCCAATTCTGAGCACACGGGCTTACAAAATTTCCGCCTCCATCGCAACTGCAGCTGCCGCATCCGGGATTCGATCCCGTGACGTGCGGGTCAGCAGCCGAGTACCGTAGCCACAAGACCATCACAGCGGTGCAAAAGTGACTAAGTAATTTAGGTAAATTTTGTTCATTCTATATTTTTTACACACAAAAGCACTGACACACTATCTAAAACATGCATAGAAACTGGTCTTACCAGTTTGCAAAGTTTCTGCCGTCTTATTTACACTCCTTCAAATATATGTCTTCATAGACAGTTTTTGTAGACAGTCTGTGCTGCTGTCACAAGTATGTTATTCAGCACCACATGAAAAGCAAACGAAATCTTTCGTTTCATAAAAATCTCTTTTGACCGACACAATGAGTGGCGTTTCCCCTTTGCTCTGGCCCCTTTCGCACTATAGCGTAGTTGCACATAAAATTTACTAAACCATGTCGCCCCCCATCCTCCCCGTAGACTGCGTTGCCGGTTCTTGGATTACTATATTTGGTTTCGTTTTTAAACGTTCTAGCTTGAAGTACAGCTCACACACCTGAAAATCATTTAACAAAGTGCTTTACCGTAAGCGTCTGCACACATCTGAATTTCAAGAAAACATATAGGACTAAGGTGCTGGCAAGCCTAGCGGATAATTATAACACCGCTATAAAGTAGTTGAAACAGCGGCAAGAAAATATTATGCACAAAACCGATGCGCTAAGCAATGCAACAGTATTCATTACATTTTTCTCAACCAAGTAAACAGGGGTAATACAAGAACCCACTTCTCTAACTGCCAACAGCAAACTGCTTACCAACCCTGAAGCAAAAATGCCTGTCCTGAAAACGTACTGCCACGCCCGTTTATTATTTCAATGCCAGGGCTTACGCTAACAAGTCAGAAGCACACACGATACCTTTATTTTAGAGCAAGAACAGAACACGGTGGAGATGGTGCTAATAGAATGACTTAGAAATAAGTAGTATGGACACACGTACCTCTGGGTCACGAAGAAAACTATTGTCGACGTCAGCTTGACGAACGACACGCTCCCATTTTGTTCTTCGGTAAACGAGAGCACTCGCAACTTCGGTCTTTTTGCCACGACGATTCGCCACGCAGTGTCATCCAACCATTCGGATTTGCAGACGTACAGATTGCGAGTATCCAGTGCACAGAGCGCATCACACATCCACGCTGCAATTGATGGACACAGAAAAGCACGGTATTATTGAGTCGCCGACAAGCACACCAGCACGCTAGGAAAACATTCATCGGGCTTAGCAATTCATGTCTGTCGAGCGACGAGGGCGAGCGTACAGGCACGGCTGTGCAGCGAAACACATTCATCTAAATGGAGTAACGTCAGAGACCACCGCAGAAACACTGAGTTGGCCTGAAATGATCTAGGTGGCATTAGCCCAGCCTAACGCACTGACCCATCAGTGTGTGTAGCAGCTAAGGTATCGCCTGTGACGTACTCTGCTATTATGCACAGGACATGCTTGTATGTTTGGGGGATGCTGCCTGGGATTTTGAAATGCTTGTCTTATTTGTATTTTGTTTTCATGCAAACTTTTTTTTTGCGTCAGCATTCCTCGCGGCTGATGCCCCGCAATCAGCAGCCGTTTTGCAGCAACGCGAGTGAAACGGGAGTGCCGACAGTAAACGAAAAAGCGCCTCTCCTTTCCCCTCGTCTTTCTCTAGTGCCATCTACGTATCATGCTATCTCGGTTTTGAGGCTATTTTCCACGCGTTCGCGTGCTCGAGCTCATATTGCTCACGATAGTACATCCCAGCAAACCCTACCCAAATTAACTAGTTCATGACAAAACGCGAAGTCGGACATTTCGCGATGATCCCGATACTCTAGACAATTTGGGTTGGGAGCATAACTCCAACCTATTACTCCGATATCACGAAATAGTGCAGCACAATCGTTTGGGCACCGCAAATTCCCACTCTCACACCCAAAGTTGACTAGACCTCAATCTTCCCCTCTGAAAATGTTACGATTGGGATATTTCCCATCGAGATGAAGGTTGTGTCGATTTGCTCCGGACATTGATCTACACTGCCATGAGTGTCACGAAGAATATTGCTCGTTAGCTCAGAAGCTCTGCCAATGTTCGGCGTTACCAAATGCCTCTTTTAATAAATTAGAGGACTGGGAGGAAGCCCTCAAAAGCGGTGATCTACATGTACAACTAAAGGCTCTCCAAAAGGCCTGTGAACTGGCGGAGAACCTTGGTCTTCCGGCCCCAGCGTGGGCACGTCCTGCAGTTATGACTCTCTAGTTCTTTCAAACCAAGATAAAGTTTGTTGATCCTCTGACTGTCTTCCCAGGAACAACGAGAACATACATTGGTAATTAAGGAGTGAAGACGTTAAAAAAATGGGCTTCCGGCCACGTTTCCCCGGCTAATGCGCAAAATGAAAATTAGAATGGCACGAGTAGTCAAACCCAGGTGCTCTTCGTGGCGATCAGGTACCATAGGGAACCCAAGCTCAAGTTTGGCACGACGCTCGCATGGCCGAGCTGTGCGTTACTGGGATAGACGCTGCCGGATAATGTGGTTTATAGCCGGATTTGGCAGTGGAAGTAGCCAGGACACGCACCCGTATGCTCTCATCGTTCGGCCGAGAGAAGTGCTATAGTCATCAAAAGCTTTATTGAAACGCACCACAGATGCAATGCGAGAGCTGTGCGCGTGCCCGGAAGCGAGGACGGAAGTGGCGTCGCGAAAGCACGTGCCACGGATATTGCCAGTTGGATAAAAGCAGTGGAGCCGCTCGACGTTGCTTCTTGGGCTCACACTACGGGCTCACACTACGATGGTCATGGCACGAAGACAGTACGGAGTGCTTGATAGCAGCCTTGATAAAAACGGCTGCAATGACGAGTGTGGCGTGAAATTGCATGTGGGACATTTGCAGTGGTTATCAAAGAAACGCCACGAGCGAACACATCAGTGCCGCCACTAAGTGAACATTTGAACAGTGCAGCGACGTCAGCGTGATGGTCGCGCTGTCTTTTTGTCAACTGAACATCGCGTTTGCCACAGGCGTGTTCATAATTGATTGATATGTGGGGTTTAACGTCCCAAACCACCATATGATTATGAGAGACGCCGTAGTGGAGGGCTCCGGAAATTCAGACCACCTGGGGTTCTTTAACGTGCACCCAAATCTGAGCACACGGGCCTACAACATTTCCGCCTCCACCGGAAATGCAGCTGCCGCAGCCGGGATTCGATCCCGCGACCTGCGGGTCAGCAGCCGAGTACCTTAGCCACTAGACCACCGCGGCGGGGCACAGGCGTGTTCTTAGGCGTTTGTCCTGTTCCGAGCAGGCTCTTTTAACAGTTCCACCAGCACTATGGAAATTTTCACTCTCGAAGGCAGCAGCAGTGCACAAGCAGGAGCCTCGTGCTGCTCGCGTAGCTTTCACGAAATATTGCAGATGAAGATAAGGACTGATTATCGCCAGGGGCACTCGCGTCATGGCGGCCACGTGGCCGTGAGTGAATATGTCGCGAGCACGGCGAAACTGAATGCGAGACATTGTGACCACGGCAGGATATAATTTACTTCTTCGCGCGTGTGTGCATATTCTGAGCAATGAAAATGCGATGTAGGCGTCCTGCAAGCTTTACGCTTAGATCTTACCTACCACCAGAATGTGAATGAGAGTGGCAGTACGTGTTTCAGAAAGGTAAGAAGCAAAGCGTAAAGAGGGAGGACCCCATCACAATATCGTAAATTCTATAATGGCTTCGTTTTTGCTTCGCCGTACACCGGACGAGGAGGGCTGCAATGAAGAAGTAAGCGAGCAGCTGGCGAAACTTTCGGGCCACGTGTGGTTTCGAGGGACATTATGAGAATGCGCGGTGAAGCAGCGAAGAAAACAAGTCAGACACGTCTAGAAAGTGCAAGCCGAGTGCGCTGCTATGGTGGCCATGTGGCTGTGAGCGATATGTACTCGAGTGATCTTTTGGAGCTTCGAAGACCCGACGACCGTCTAGGCAAGTTGTTGAGGCTTTACGCGGTGCTCAAATAGGCCAGAACAGAGCAGTGTCGATTTCCATGATGAAGCTGGGATCAGAGAGAAAATTGAACGAAAACAAGGAAATGGAACAGGGAAAAGGGAAGAATAAAAAGTCGAGTGACAGGCTCTTTGTCTTTTCTTTCTTTTACAGCGCATTCGCTCCCAACAACAGTCGATTTTCATTGTGATGTTTTTCGTTACCGAAGGGGTTTGCGTTTGTCGTGAATCATGAAAAAGTATTATCAGCGCTTGAGCCTGATTTAGACCAAGATCTGTGAGCGAGCATGGTTCTGGTCGCATGTTATGGTCACTTTTCCGCGATGGACGACAGCTTACTTGCACATGTGTTTTCTTTCCCTGCACCAATAATCTATTGGAGCAGGAACCCAACGAAATTATTTTTATTTTGAGTTCAAGCAGCAAGGATACAGTGAGTGTTTAATAACATGATGTCATTCATGTAAAAAAAGAGGTAATAATTTAGAAGTGGCTTGGCAAAATCTGTCAAAAGTTTCTATTGATTCTCTTTCGTTTGGTATCATGTAAATCATCATATTTGCTGTTTTAGTCGCTGCCAATATTAGACAAAGGACCTTTTCATCGTTGTATTTTTATTTTTATTTATTTTTTTGTAAACTGGCTGAAAGAAAAACAGCCTTGCTGCGCCAGTATTATGATCGCTTCGGTCCCATGGATTGCGACCATCCCTGTCTTCTACCACTGCATCACGCCGGTGTCCGAAGAAAAGTGATTGTCCTCCAATGTGAGGGCATGGAAATGGCAAGCAAACTAGGAAAACGGAAGTTGATGCAGCCACCTACCAGAATTCAACAGCGTTCGTGAGAAACAGTGTCTTGCTATGGTGCTATCCCCAGCCAGAAAGCGATCAGGGAATTACCAGTGCATTGGTGCCTTCATTCGTCAAGTACGCCAACAATAGATAAAATGTTCCGCTATTCCCGACCCACTGAGAAGGAATGGCAGACACTGAGGAAACTACTATGGCGCTATGGCACGCCTTCTCCCGCCTGTACACTGGGCACCTAGCAGGAATGGTGACTGCATATCCGTACATTTTGTGGCAAATTGTCTCTTTTATATGTAAACTGCGCTCCAACAATAACTTTCTGCAAAACTAAAGCGTTAATTGTTTCTGTTCTCAGTATTTGTATGACAATGGCAGAAACGACAACTAATTGATGCCAAGACGAGGCACTTTTTGTTCTATTTTTATTTTTTTATTCTAGTCTAACAGCCTCGTAAATTATGCTATGACTTTCTTTGTGTGTAGGTTCGCTATTGTCCAGTGAGAAGTAAAGAGTTGCGTTCAGAACTTTTAGAAGTTCAGGGTTATATGCAGTAAACGATCTGAAATGATGATTTCTTAATAATAGCTTCAATATGAGTCTTCGCTATGAAACTCATGCGTCTTATTATAACACTCTTGTTGTCCAAGAATAGATATGCATGGCTTCCTGTGCACTGTTTTATTTGCAGCGCTGCTGATCCCTGTGAAAATGAAGCGAAACAAAGGCATTCTTTCGACAGGGATGTCAACGCAGGTGAGCATATCTATTTTTTTAAATTTTTATGCGGAACTATAGGGGCACTGTAGACGTTGCAGACTAAAATTTTGTAAGGGGGAGTATTTAATAATTGAATGCCGGGTGGGCTAACACTACACACAGTATGCAAGGATGCAGGACAATAGGGCAGTTCAGACACGGCCCCACAACAACATCGCCTTTTTGGTAGTGTAATGCGCCAGCAGCTTTCGAATGCATGATGGACTCCCTCCTTAGCGGTTTTGAATGGTCGACGTGCCTGTGCTATCTAGACGATGTCATCGTTTTCTCGCCAACCATCGAAAGCCATCTTTCACGTCTGTCGGCCATCGTTGACGTTTTTCGCTGTGCTGGCCTCCAGCTTAACGCGTCTAACCCCTGTATTCTAGAACCTCCCTTCACTCAACGCTTCGCTTTCACTTGAGAAAGCCGATTGGAGCGCCATGTCTAGGCACGGCAAGTCACTGCATATCAACGATACTCTGCTGCGATTCTTGAGTAGCGCAGCGTTATTTTGAGCCGAGTGGTGGCACAGTGCTCAACTTTGTCAAGTGAAGGGTGAAAGTCGAGTCGAGGAGCGTTTGTGAATACGGGGGTTAGTGCACCTTTGGGCACTGTCAGGTAAAGCTACTTGGCCACCTTGTTGATCTGCTGGTGTACGACCCGACACTGATAAAGTCCGCGTGGTGCGCGAGTTTCCGGTCCCGCGTTCCACGCAAGAAGTCCGCAGCTTTTTGGGACTCTGTTCATATTTCCGCCTTTTTTGTCAGCAACTTCGCAGAAATTGCTCGGCCCCTCACGGATCTCCTCAAGAAGAACGTGGCTCCTTCATGGCGTGAAGACCAAGAACACTCCTTTGCGTCATTGATTTCTGTGCTCACATCACCACCTGTGGTGGCTCATTTTGACCCAGCCGCTCGAAAGGAGCTACGCACCGACGCAAGTGGCCATGGCATAGGGGCGATACTCGCACAAATGCAGAACGGCACAAACCGTGTCATGGAGTACGCTAGCCGCCTACTTTCTCAGTCGGAAAGGAACTATTCAATTACTGAGCGAGAGTGCCTGGCTCTCATCTGGGCTATCACAAAATTTCGTCCGTACCTATATGGAAGCGCGTTCGCAGTCATCACAGACCACCAAACGCTCTGCTGGCTGTCAACCCTTAAGGATCCTACAAGAAGACTCGGGCGATAAGCATTGCGATTGCAGGAGTACACGTTCTCTGTAGTGTACAAGTCTGGCAAGCTTCACAGCGATGCCGACGGCTTATCTTGACACCCTGTTGATCCACCTGACTCCTGTGAGTTGGAAGCTGATGCCAACATCCTAGTCATAACAGGTTTTCTGCAAATGGCTGAAACAGCCGACGAACAACGCCGAGATCCATCGCTGCTATCAATGATTGACCGTCTTCAATCTGGCCATAAAGATCCTTCACTGAGCCTATTTTTTCTAACTTTTGCTCGTCGTCCCGCGTCATCTGCGCAAGGACATCTTGCAACAACTTCACAACGCCCCAACTGCCGGACATTTAGGTGTCTCCAGAACCTATGACCGCGTCCGCCGACGGGTATTCTGGAAGGACCTTTACCGTTCCGTTCGCGGCAACGTTGCAGCGTGCGACCTGTGCCAGCGGCGGAAGAAGCCTACGTCTCTCCCTGCCGGTCACCTTCAACCTATTGAAGTCCCAGCCGAGCCGTTTCATCGTGTGGGTTTGGATTTGTTAGGTCCCTTCCCAACATCGGCAACGGGAAACAAATGAATTGCAGTAGCTATGAATTATTCCACTTGGTATGCAATTACTGGAGCGCTACTGACCAGCTGCGCAACGGACGTCGCAGATTTCCTACTCTATGACATCATCCTTCAGCATGGTGCTCCTTCTCACCTACTCACGGACCGTAGCCGCTGCTTCCTGTCTCGTGTGGTTGACGACCTCCTTAGATCCTGTGCTACGCGGCACAACTTTACGACTTCTTACCATCCTCAGACTAACGGACTTACTGAACGCCTCAACTGCATACTGACAGACATGCCTGCTATGTATGTTTCTGACGGCCACGCCGATTGGGACACTGCCCTTCCTTTTGTAACCTTCGCCTACAACTCGTCCCGTCAAGAAACTGCCGGCTACTCACCATTTTATCTTCTCTATGACCGTGATCCTTTACTACCTTTCGATACCCTGCTTGCACATGACCTTCCGTCCACGACTTCATACGCACAAGATGCCATTTCCCGTGCTCTGATCGCACGTACAGCAGCCCGCACCAGGTTCTCATCGTCCCAGAGAGCACAGAAGTCACTCTACGACAGCGACATCGGGATGTTGATTTTTCTCCGGCCTCTCTCGTGCTACTGTGGCTGTCATCCCGTCGTGTCGACCTGTGCGAGAAACTTTTATCGCAATACGTAGGGCCTTATCGAGATCTGTGCCAAGTCACACCTGTCACCTATAAAATTTCTCTTACTACGAACCCCACTGTTACATCCAGAAGTGGCATTGTGCACGTCTCGCCTGAAGCCCTATCAAATGACCCGTCCGTCTAATAACAACAGCAGGCACCGGGACGGTGCTTTGCCACCCGGGGTAATGTCATGGGTATAGAAAGGTACCTCAGGCACGGGCGCAGAAATGACGCAGAAGGAATGAAGACGACAATGTTAATGCGGGGCCGTGTCTGAACAGCCCTGTTGTCTTGCATCCTTGCATAATGTGTGAAGTGTTAGCCCACCCGGCGTTCACTTACTAAATACTCCCTGTTACAATATCTTGCAAGTTGTTTGTTGCATCTTTTTTATAGTCATGCAGCTCAGTCTCATCCCAGTGAATGTCGTCCAGCTTTTTCATGCGTCGTTTCCCATCATGCCGACTTAGAGCAGAGCACCTCTGCGTTTTCTACGTCTGAGCTTTCTAAAAAGTCTTTTTGGTATTTTAGTGATCTTTTCTTACTCCGCTTACTTTTTTTTGCGGCGTGTCAAGCGGCTTGGTATAGCATTCAATTCATACTGGCAAGTTTTCTTCAGCACGAGAACATAGGGGAAAAGGACACAGTAGAAAGAAAGCGCACCGACTTCCAACTAACTTTATTTCGCAGAGTGGCAAAGTAAATTGCAGACAAGGACAATGAAAACCCGCAATAATATTAAAGCAGAGAAAATTCACTTAATCTACGTGAAAACAGCGTAAGCTTCCCACCACTGGCGTTATCACAGTTAAAACTGGACTACCTGACTGGGCTTTAGGGCACTCGAAGACCCGTCACATGTCCTTCGTCTACCGGTACATTGATTAGGCTTGTCTAATTCTTCTTGTTTTAAAGACAATTGTCTTTATTGGGGACCTGCACTTGAGGACCTGTACTGTCTGTCTGTCTGTACTTTTGTATGTTTGTCTACCCTAACGATACCTCAAACGGCACCAAACGGACAACCCCATCCACAGCGCCCACCAATCTTGCTCATGGTTTAGCGTTCATAGTTGTGCGATTGTCAAATAAAAAGCAAATATTGCGCGTATCTCAGGCGCTATACCAACATGTCCTTGTTTTGTATGTCTGCCTTTATACTAGAAGAGGCACACACAAGTAACTCTAAGTACTGTAGCGTTTAACGCGCTGCGCTGACAGTGCGACGCGATCCTCAAGAAGGTGTTTCCAACGCTTTAGTACGACGGCATGGTGGTGGCACCTGTCCGTCACTTTGCATTCTACACCTTATCACCTCCGTTACTGGCGCGCATCTTTCTCCGTGGTCGCGCACGCCTTCGTTTTCAAAAATAACTGCCAGATGGCACTCGTGCCATCTGGCAATGCCTAACGTGCCTAGATACGCTCGTTCACCTCCATTACACGCTCGAGGCACTCTAATGCAGTGCCTCCAGCATACCATTCACCGATTTTCTTGCGCAGATCATCAAATAAACGTTTTGTTCCCTCTCTCCAGACGCAAGACTATCGTCTTTCGACGATATTTATTGTGTAACATGTAGATTCGGGCAAATTTTTTATCGCCTTTTCTGCACATATACCTTATGAAATAAAGTTAGTTGGAAGTCCGCTCTTGTTTTGTCTACTCTGTTCATTTTTGCTATGTTTGTGTGCTTAAGAAAACTTCCCGGCATGAATACACACTAACCAGCCCAAGCTTGCACTCTTCAAGGTAACATTTCATTATTGAAAAGATGAACATATGTAGACCACTGTGGCCGCAGTGATGCCCAATCGTTATCGCAATGCCGTGAAAATGAGCAAGCTTGTATCACTGTTTATTTATTTTCCTGCGCAAGCATCGAACTCAACAAAATATGTAGACCTAACTCAAACTGAGTGCGTTTATTGTGCTATGAAAATCATGTTGTCGACCAGTGTTTATTTTAAACAGTCTGACAGATTATACAATCGAAGTGTAAATGCAAAATTTCGACGGGTATCATCACTTGCTTTAGAAATATGTTCGAGAACTATATGCTCTCAGCGAATTGTTATATGTCTCAGCGAATGGTTAAGACAGTTCCTTTTGCCTAAAGAGTCAATGTTTCTTTTCTTGCCAAGGAAGAAAGGAAGAAGCAGAAGAGAAAGGAAAGGCAGTGATGTTACCTAGTCTAGAACTATTGGTATGCTATCCTGCACAGGCAGAAGGGGTCTGGGAGTTTTAAAGATGGATAAATAAAGTGAAAAGAGAGAGCACGCCCACACAGTCAAGCTCCTAATGTGTGCCTACGACGAGGCACTGTATTCGAAGCTCCTGCTGATATATGTGAGGTCCAAGGGACAGCTTTCAGCTCTCCCATAGTAGAGTACCGAGTACTCTAAATCGTTAACCACTTTTTCTAAACACACGACGTGACTATTTGCTCTGAGGCACTACCGTCCCCTTTGTCAGTTCACGTTGTCTTTCAATCCTTTTGTATTCCACATTTCTAATGCCGAGTTTCTTCTGAGACCGAATTCTCTCCCTTACTAGGTCACCTGCCAAGTGAGAAGATTTTGACCCCGGGCCTCGGTGCGCTGGCTGCTGGTATCCAGGGAACTGACCGACTGCGCCACGCGGGGGATCTCGAGTGAGTTCCCACTCGAGCACACTCGGCCTGGCACCCCAGCTAGCGTCTCCGGTGCCCGCGCCCATCACACTTTTCCCAAGGCTCCCGGAGACGCTCATGGAAGACGTCTGGACAAAAGACATACTCTGTGGGTGGCATTCTAATTCATCTGCTGTATCGCAACACACACCGCTAATTAGTAGTGATTATGCAATGAATGCACCAGGCAGCCGGTGCATACTGGAGACACAAAGCAAAGTAACATTTTTGTTCAATCGAAGACCTTTACTAAGGGCAGAAAACTTTTGCAGCTCAAGCCTCTACCACTCACCTCTTTTTTCACCAATGGCATGTTATTGTCATTGCACCGTACGATTTCTCGCCACCTAATTCAAAAACGACAAAGACGAGAGGCATTGTGAAGATTGGCACTCATTACTATGAACTCGAGAGGGCAGTGGGCATCAATACATCGTCAATACGAGCAGCGAACTGCGAAAATGGGTTTCTGAAGTCTTTTTGAGACACGTAACAAGTATGAGAGCTTCGACTGATTGATATGTGGTGTTTAACGTCCTAAAATCACCATATGATGATGAGAGATGCCGAAGTGAAGGGCTCCGGAAATTTCGACCACCTGGGGTTCTTTAACATGCACCCAAATCTGAGCACATGGGCCTACAACATTGCCGCCTCCATCGGAAATGCAGCCGCCGCAGCCGGGATTCGATCCCGCGACCTGCGGGTCAGCAGCCGAGTATCTTAGCCACTAGACCACCGCTGCGGGGCAAATGTTAGAGCTTCGAAAGTTTTCGAGCACTGTGATAGTGTTGCTATGGGAGGGCGTTCTTGTATTAAAATTGGTTATTGCTCACAAAATTCAAGAAATTAAACATTATATAAAATATGACGTATTGTGGTAATAATTTTTACTCGATTAGTGTTCTAAGAATACTTCCTCGACTTAGACAGAGGCCATAGCCCCACAGGTAGAAACCCGCCGCATACTATTTGGTAGGCGCTCTTCTTACCGGTAGCTTGTAAACGTGTTCACTGTTTCGCTTCTTTACATAGTGAAGTGGTTCTCATAGAGGAGTCTGCGGACACTGACAGTCCGCGAGGTCATTTTTTGGGGCACTCGGAAGCCACCCAACGGGAAAAAAGGAATTCTTTGGAAACACGCTGCGTCCCGTGACAGAAAAAAAGTGTTCAATTAAGGGCTCGTTTTTTTTTATGTTTCACACAATATTGTTCAGACGGACAAGCATGTGAGGAAAAGTGTAGGGGGTGTTATATGAGGTACTTGTAATGTAAATGTGAATAGTTGCAATTCGTACTCGGAGTTACTCATCAAGGCAATGTCGTCAGCAAACCGCAGGTTACAAAGATACCCTGCATTAACTCTTCTCTCCAACATTTCCTACTCTAGGGCGCTGAAAACTCGGTGAATAGCATTGGAGAGATCGCCGCGTCGCCATGCCTCACACCCTTCTTTATTGTAGTTCAGTCACTTTGTCTTGCATTTATATACGGGTTTGTATATATACGTCTGAGAATTACTCTGCTTTTGCACATCCACTTTTTTACTATTTACTACTTGTAAATATATTCATTGTTTTACATGAATATTGCTTTATATGTATTTGCTCGTTTTATACCTTTATGACATGCATGTTTTTCATTTTACTTTCGTTTTTTGTTACACTGTTTAAAAATGGTTTCATATAAGGGATCAACTGATATCCTACCTGAATGTGAATTCAGAGGCGTAATCAGTATGTTTTACAGAATTTCTTTCTCGCGAATAAACAGTTTCGTTTATTTACTTCATCTCATTTGAAAGTCACGTCATTGACGATGTCTCAAGTTTTGAGCTGCCATGACAACGTGCATGTGTGTTGTAGCTCATCTTCTCACTCAAAACGTTTCCCAGTTTCACAAGTTGTGCTTTCACTTTTCCAGGAAACGGTAATCAAAGTTTTTATGCAGTGTATTGAGAGTACAGCCATAATTGTCCGCTATCACCCGGCGAAATGGCAACACTCAAACGATTCTCTGACACACCGTACGATCATTCAGAGATTTTTTTAAAGTGCACAGCCTTTGGGTAGCCTGGTTGGCGTTTGCTGTCGTCGAAGCTTGGTGTAGTGCTCCGTGTGTACCATATCAAGAAAGTGCTTGCGCCAAGCTAGTGCACTCGAGGTAATTCAGGTAAAACCACGCAGAAAACAATTTTTAAAAAGTGAAGCAAGCGCCAAATAGAAAGGGAGCATAACTCCCGTATTCAGAAACGCTACTTGACTTGAACTTGACTTGAAACCGCCTTCAATGCAGCGCGTTCGCAACGCGTCTGTGCGTTTGTGCTGCCTTGGCACCACCAAAAGGCAAAGCGTTCGAAACGTGTTTGTGCTGCATTGAAGTCGGTGGGAAGTCAAGATAAAATCAAGCAGCGTTTCTGAACACGGGGGTAAGATAAAAATAGGAAGAAAATATGGAGATATCAATAAAGAGAAAAAAATAGATAAAGAGACAGGAAGAAATGCATAGAAATAAAGAGACAAAAACAGTACAAAACAGAACACAATAATGGAAAAGAAAGCGGCGGCTGCATTTCCGATGGAGGCGGAAACGTCGTAGGCCCGTGTACTCAGATTTGGGTGCACGTTAAAGAACCCCAGGTGGTCCAAATTTCCGGAGCCCTCCACTACGGCATCTCTCATAATCAAATGGTGGTTTTGGGACATTAAACCCCACAAATCAATCAATAGAAAAGAAAAATGGAAGAAAAGGAGAAAAAAAAGTCCCCGTATCTGCATGTTACACTGCAAATGTCGTCGAACGACGATAGTCTTGCGTCTGGAGAGAGTGGTCAAAACGTTTATTTGATGTTCTCCGCAAGAAAATCGCTGACACAATCCACAGCGCGCAGCTCTGTGGATGGTGTCGATCGTTTGGAGTGTCGTTTGGCCACTTTGGTGCTGTTTAAGGTACCGTTAAGGGCGGACAAACACACAAATGTACATACGGACAGACAGATAGACAGACAGACAGGTGAATATTTTTGCGTCGAAGGTCTTCAAGAAAGACTGTCTTTAAAACCACAAAAAAAAATCAAGAAGGCTGCCTCGCAATTCTTTCAGGCTTAGGACCCCTAGCGGGAATCTATCCTAATTTTTCTTATATTTGTGTGATTGAGTACTCGCTTCTTTCCTTGTTGTACTGCCGGATATTCACTGCGACAATATTGTCTGTTTCTTGTGCAGCGACAAGCACGCCCCACCCCATCACTACGGAAGAAGTCGTTGTGTCGAACGCTGGCCCTGGCGGAAGGTCGAAGACGTCCCGGTCCAAACTATGCGCGCGCCTCTTCACCGTCCTAACCTGGACCGTCCTCGTTGTCGTGTCAAGAGACGTTTCGGATCTCAGTGTGAACTTACTGGTTGCAGTTCTTCGAGGCCCGCGTTCATCGGTCGTTGACAAATGCTCAACCTTGCGTCGTGCCTTACAGCCGTTCTCTCATTCGCGCTGGCGTGTTGAAGACTCTCTTTCGGCGGCAGACGCTAATACTGGTGCCGCACTCTTGGTGGTGTAAATAAAGTGGACCGTATATAAGAACAAGGATTCCTCCGCATATTCTACATGAAAGTGTATATATTCGCATGACCCCTTCCCCACTCTGTTTTCCCGTGGAAATGTGAACTAGTGGTGGATGACGAACGACGGCAACAAACGGCGAGCAGTGATGCCCCGGCTTACCGTGTTTATTCTCGTACTAGCAACACCAGTTGTTAGTGGCTACTGCTGACTAGTTCTGGCTCAAGAGGGGTAAGTATTGGGTTATGTAAGCTAGTCCATGTTGTCAACTGTTATAAGAGCCACATTGAATTTGGACATTATGAGGCCACTGATACTCTGGTAAAAATACATGAGTGGCTCCTGTCTGAAGTTTTATTTTATGTTTTCTTCCTATTTCACTTCCTGTTTGCAACTCCTGGACAACTCATAGATTTTGAAAAATAGATAAAAAGTTTTGATGCTCTTTGTTAATCAAAAAATGGTGTCCTCAAAAGCTTTAGAAAAATTGCATGCATTTGCTTTAGGTATCGATATTCAAGTTTCCTTTTACTGAACAACATGTAAAGGAGAGCAGCATATCGCGTCATTCTAGAAATGTGTCCTAAATGTTAAAAAATCCGGAAAACGAGATATTTCTTGGGTGTTTTCTAAATTACTTCTGTAACCACAGGCACCTTAAGATGACTAAGCCACAACTTAGTACTCCAATAAAGAAAGATAAGTTAATTAACCTTTTATTTGTAGACTTTGGCTGTTACGTCATATAGGAAAATTCAAGTCATTCACGGGAAGAACCCATTGCAGCTTTGAAATAAAAAAAAGAGCCTGACCTCTGGTTATAATTGCGAGGTTCTGCCAAATATAGCGGTGGAACCAAAACAACAAAAAGCACAAAACGTGGAAAGCGCAACTACCATAGCTCTCTGATTCATCCATAATAATTGAGCATAGTTATTTCAACAAATAACCGACTCCGTTGTGTGATTGTGCGAGTGGCGCTTGCAATTATAGCACGTACGGTACACATGTGTTGCATGAGAAAGCCTTGCACACATGTAATCGTTCTTTTGAACAGTGACGTCGTCCTGTTCGTCCGTTTGTTGAGCTCATTGGTTTCTCGGTTTCAGTTTTGCCGTCGAACTTGGTAGAATGTTATTACGCCATAACAATTAAAACAAGACGTTGTCTCCACTCCCCAATCTGGCGATGATTTCTTTTGACACAAATTCGTAACTCTACTAAATAAACAGTCCATTACATTAACTTTCTTAATTACTTCCTCAAGTGATCCCGAGTTACTGTTCTATAATTACTGTCCCAAGCCATCTTAAGATGCCAGTCATTGCAGAAAAAGCAATTAAGAAAGCAATGAGCAAATATCTAATTTCGCTGACTTTCTGAAGATTCTGGACGCATTTCTTGAAACACCCGGTATAAGTTTTCAAAAGGCCGGACTTGCAGACAAGGACATAAGAAGTAAGTGAGGACACCGCACCCTTTCTTCTGTCTCTGTTTGCTCATCCTGGCTTTTTGCAACGAATACGTGCCAAGTAGTTCAGCACTGTTGTTCTAAACGAAGCATAAAACGGTGCGTTATCTGCTACTGCACGAAACTGGCATGAAAGTGATACACATGTACAAGCTTGTGCACGCCGTTTGACACAATAAAATAGTGCAAGGGCCATTTCCACCGATGAGCAAAGAATATTGTTCAGACAGTCCCACGAATATTTTTTTTTTTCATTTGTCTTTCTATGAATACAATGTAAACCTGAAACACAAGCTTCCTGAACAGTCTGGGTGTTCAACATTATGACGAAACAAATGCGCGGCCTGGTTCAGTGATGGGGTGATTCGTCAGTGTGCACTTTTGCAGAGCATCACTACCCTTCAGTGTGGCTGTGTGGTGACACTCTTTATTCATCAAGTCTACACTTAATTAGACTCTGGCGTGCTATAAGCCTTAAACCCTGCACCGTTTTTGAATAAACTTATGTGTTGTTCAAAGATAAGAAGCACCACGGAGCCTCGGTCGTGTAAAATAAAAGTATGGATTTGGGAACAAGTGGGAAGTACAATTATAATACTTCCAGAATAAATATATACCAATATATCTATTGTGCCCCCGTGAAATCTATTTGTCATGGTACCTCGTTCCGCAAAACATCGATGTCATTATTTTTCAGCATAATGTTTTTATTATATTTTGTAGTATCTTTTTTTCATGATCTAGGTATGCAAGAATGGTAATATATCTCTGTATATCATCTGAACGCAACTGACTTCAACGCAACTAGCTTTACACGTGTTCAGAAAGGCCAGCTGAGTGTTTCGCAATTTATTTCGGGTACTCGACTTGCCCACGAATATACCTCTGGCAGCATAGAAGCGGCCGCCCATACCCAGACAGACCGCAGCACAACGCATGTGGAACACGAGGCAAGTTCCTTGCAATTACTCTCCACCGTCCCATTACGGCTGTCCGTTTTCTTTGCTATGGTGCTCCCTCGGCGGTCGACATGACACCTGCGCCTAAGCGGGTCTGCTTCCCCTCTACTTTCTCCTGTCGGAGGCGAGGTAGTATGGACCGGGTAGGAAAGCTAGGAGCCGCATGGAGGCTGAACCAGAGCACTAATCGTCGCACCTCGTCGGAGACAGGACGCAGAACTTCACTCGAACATATCAATATGGTGGCTCCATATTTGTCGCGAAAGGGCAGTTAATAAGTATACTGCCGCTGGCAAGTGAAAAGTTTGTATGCCTTCAGTGGGCAATGTTTATACCCTAGGGCTACTGCGCTAGGACATGGATACAAGGAAGGGTAATTTTTCCATGAGTCAAGCATTGGTCAGGAACTTATTAGCAAGGGCGCAAAAGCAGCAGTCCGTTTTAGGATAGGAGAGCCTGCACAGGTGCAGAGTCATAGCTTTGCTTTCATTCGCAGAGAACACAGCCGGCAGGCTCCTTGGCAAAACTCATACGAAGAGTCGTTTCCTGGAAACAGTTCGAGTACATATTACTATCTAAGATGCACGATAAGTGTTAAGGAATGCGCAGAAGCTCATGAAGATATGGAGTGAGTACACCGATACTTCTAAGAGGGCAGAACTGAAGGGTGAACATTTCTTCTATAAGGTAAAAATCTATAGTCCTTTTCTCTGCAAGGTAAAAATCTATAGTCCTTTTCTCTGCAAGCAATATACTTCTATTGTGTGGAAAATACAAAAATGCTCGATAGACGTCTTCTCGCAAAATATATTATGTCAAAGAAGAACTGGCTCACACACTTTTTGTTTTGATACGACGCTTCTTTACTTGGCAAAGAAATATTGTCGCGTTTGTCCGTTCCTCGACGCAATTTATGTTGCAAGTGAGGTGACTCCTTCCAACATCTTCTTTTTTACTTTCCCAAAAATAGCTGCTTCCATAATATCTCTAATCTCATATACACGTACTGTCTCAAACCACAGAAAAAGTGTAAACTTGGACAGCTGGCAGAGAATCACACATCACAGTTCAACCTTTTGTGCGAAAGGAATCAAACGCAACGCATGAGCGAGTGCATGGAAGTTCTTTTTTAAAATTATTTTTTTTCTATATCCATCATTTCCCGGATGCGCTCAAGCACTGCAATCATGAGATGATAACGCTGCATTTTCGTGTCCGTATCAAATAAACGAGCCGTGCTACGAAAAACCAGCCCACGCGAGAGCGTTCGAGCTGGGGCATTATGACCATAATTACTTTCCACTGCAACATTTAAAATCGGCAAAACAATCGCTTATCTGTTTTAAGATGGCGGCGCCCTTGAATCAAAAAATAAAATTGGTCAAGTTTCACAAGGTTACAAGATTACACATTTTGCCTTTACGTACCTTTAGTACGACGTGGGTTACAGTAGTATGTATTTTATTTTTACCTGTATTTCGACAAACTAGAATCGTTGAGAAAATGGGAAAAAAATTCTCTCGAACAGTGCTCTTCATTTTTGTATGAACGTGGTAGTGGTATAGGAGGAGGAGGAAGAAGAAGAAGAAGAAGAACGCCGCCATACTTGCGAAAGCCCACGCGTTTGCGCCTCTTCGCCATCCGTTATGTCTGAGGCTGCTGAACACTTGTGTAGTCTTGAACCACCTCCAGCCGTCAAAAAGTCAAAAGGTTCGTACGTGACAATTGTAATCTTTTCCACGCTGACGCTATGTGGGGTTGCAGCGTACATTGCTACAGCTCCCTGCACCACTCACAGCACAATCGAAAAATGATACGTCTGAACAGGGAACAAAACAGGTAATGCTGCAGTTAACGTGCTATGTTTATTGTCATTCCCTATGTATTGTGTCTAACCAACCATTCTGTTGCATACCTGCCTACCATACCATGTGACAGTCACGCCCGGCGAACAACTCAGGAGGACTTAAACCCTGACACATATAACGAATGAATACCACTAGCCATTCAGCATGTATTGTTACACCAGGAAGGGACGTGCACGACAGTATTGAAATCGGTTGACAATACGGATTATTAATTATTTTTTGTGTCCAAACTGCTATCAGATAGTGCTATGGGTGGTAGTGCATGTAAAAAATAAATACAATACCCAGAAACAGAAGCATGCATATTAGAAAAGTACAAAATAGCATTAAATCAATATTAGTGGTTGAGATCGCGAAACAGGTAGTAAAATACTCCTCAGCTGCTAACAAGTTTCAGCCTAGAGCCTCTAACGGAAGCTTTTTTCTTAACTTCTTACTACCACTGCGCGTCCATTCTGTCCCTCCTAATTCAATAGAAAATGTAATTTGGCGTTTAAGGACTGCGAAATGACTTGAGGAACACCATAGTGGAAAGCTCCTGAATAATGTAGACCATTTTCACTTCTCCAAAACGTGTGAAGCAAGCTACATGGGTTATTTTACGATCATTATGCTGACATGATCTGCATTATACGAGTATTTGGCGCATCAATCTATAGGTTCCGCAAACAGCAGTGCGGTCTTCATTCCAGAGGGAATGTCACAAACAAGTGTGTCTACTGCAACGTGCAGGTTCAAAAGATGGTGGCATCAACTTGACCAGGGTGACTCACACACCGACTGATTTTTCCGGTGGATCGGTCGCGACCATGGAGTGCAGTAATAGTCTGCGTGACAGGAAGGCTTCTATGGGCAACACCGAGCAGGTTTGTGTCCTAACAGTCTTGCTAAATTGTTTTATTATTAACTGGACGTCTTCGACTATAACAATTATCGTTACCTAAAAGAGGTTAGATGCATCATCTCGGTGCGCCTGATGCTCATGTGATAACAAGCCGATCACGTGAAAAAATGAAGGATGGACATTATTATCTACACTGCAGTGACGCAGTTTTTGTCACGAGAAACTGCTTACGCCTCCAATTATTTTATTTGCCATAGCCCTTCAATATCTTTGCAAATAGCACTGTTTACACTGCTTATGCGCGCGGCTGAATAAAAATTCATCCGTCTACGCTTCGTAGACCCCGATAAACAGGCGAAGCCGGTGGCATTCTCTTCGTCAGGCTGTAAGGCATTTCATTGTTTTGCATGTCTTTAAGATATGTGGCAGTAATGCTGCTTATGAGCACTTTTCCTTAATCTATGAGTTGGTAGCACTGTTTTATTGCGAATTGACCATACCTATTTTATGCATGCCTAGGTTTACAAAGAGGTCTTCGCTTAAGATTCTCCGATATGCCGTATCGCTGCTCTTTAATAAGCGACCTTTTTTTAAATTTTGAGGGAGCGGTATAGTCACCACCTTTTATAATAGCAAGGTATCATTTGAATGGTGAGATTATAGTAACGTGTGCGTCATTTTTTGGGCTATTTTTTGTGTAACTTTCGCTTGTAGTGGGATTCACCAAATTTCTACAAAACATACGGGTTTATGAATATAGTTTTGATGATGTGCTGTGCCACACAGATTTCTGTGTCACATGGCCGTTTGGTAGACCACCTGTTACTTTCTTTAGTGGACCAGTAGTCAGTAATCGGATACACCAATAGTGCATGGCGTATACCCATTCATGATGCCCACCGGCTTTACCATAGATCCCGGACATAAAAGGCTCAGCTTAGAATACCCTCGCGGTGAGCATTCTGGTGAATAAGCCAAAAACATGACATAGGACTTCGTCCAATGAAGCATTTGTAAACATCATGTTTCTTCCCATAGACCATATTTCATATCTTGCCTGCAAAATAAATTGGATTGTGTCTAAACGTTAGAAGGCAGCACAGATGCGCCAAGGCTGTCGCAAGTGTTGTGGCAGGACGATAGTGATTGGCCGCTTTAAAAAAGCATGTTCGTTACCAACCAGAATACTTTCCAGATTTATTCATGTAGATGTTTTGAATAAACTCCTGTACCACAGCAGTGAAACTTTATACCTGCATGTAAAACACCACAAAAAACCGAACTTCAAGACTTCATCGGTCATGTACCATGAATCGCAAGATTCATTTGTTCAAAACACGCACTTGGGATAACGATCAGCTTTATAATGACTTCTCTTTCGTAGGTCCCTTCACCGTTATTTACAACATCCATGGCACCTTCACAATCGCAAGTGCTTGCCACCGCATCACGAAAGTCCAGCTCGATTGCCCCCACAATGTCGGATAGGGTTGGACCCCAGGGAAGCTCTTCCCGAACGAGCACCTTCGCATCAAGAATGAAAGTCAGGTGTAAGTAGCCGTGTATGCTTGCATACCGACTAATAGTTTGTTATCAGAATAGTGGGAAAGCTAACCAGCCGAACGGCCCACCTGTGCATCGCTATGAGAAACGGGACCTTTGTACCAGCATTGTACGGCGTCTTAATGTAACTCGCAGTCGGCAAGATTAGCTTCCGCGAGTACACGGCGTCGGCTACTTCGGCGGTGATCCAAAAGAAACGCCTCTTGATCACTACGTGCGTCGCGCTGATCTTCCTACTCATCGGGGCGTCCATGCTATTCCTGCTGATCGTTCCCGGAGAGAAGAACAGACCCGACGGCACGAAGACTTGCGACTCGGATGAGTGCCTGCGCGCCTTCTACTACCTCGACCGAGCCGGTGACCTTTTGGCGGACCCTTGCCAGGACTTTCACAGGCAAGCTCATGCAAGAGGAGGACTTATATGCGGAAGACTCTCCTCACTAAAGATTTGACAGAGAGGGCTCAAACATAATTTTTCACTGCATTACTTAACAAATGGCAACACCAACTCAAATTTAGGCTACATAAGTCAGCCCCAGCAGATATTAGTCATTAAAACAAAGCAATACCCGATAGCAGCGAACACTAGACAAATGCAGCTGACATACTCCATTCCTTAAGCCATGCAAGCCCTCGTACAACCGACATTGAATGACGTTAGTCACTATTTAGACGACAGTAACTGACACTAGCTGATATAAGCCACATTTGCCAATACCGGCCACTGTTAGTCATTATTGCCACATTATTACTTATTTATCCAACTCCAACCAACTCATGTCACCATTCGTGTAACGCTAGCATGTATATAATTATGGTATGGATGTATAATAAGGCCCAACAAGTGCACCAAATTGTTTTCGTCCCTAAAAGTATAAAGTGGTTAGATGTTGGTTGTACTGTATGACATAGTACCTTGTTGCACTGACTAAATTTTTGTTTACTACCTGCATCAACTGTTTTATATAGTTACTTCTTGCGCTGAATGTATGGTATGGCTTTCTGCTAGGTTATTTGTACAGCTCTGATCTGTTTCCGCTCACACAGTATGGTATAACTACTTTTTTGCACTGTAGTGGCTTACTTTATTTCTGCCTCCACTATTCATTACATGAGCATCATTTGGCTAGGTCTATTTGAAAAAGCGTAGTTTTGTACTTAACAACGTAAAAGTAAAAACAAAAACAGTCGGCACAAAGAAGAGCTGGTCGCTAAATTCGCCGCAGTAATTTATCGTAACATACAGTTGATACAGAAAGCAAGCTCGCAACTAATTGACACTGTGATTAGCCATGAACCGTTTATTGTAGCCTGATACCATCGTCCGTATGTGATCACATACGTCACGTTACGCAGTCGCATATTCATCCTACGCACCTAAGAAAAATGGTCGCAGGCGTATTTTCTCCCCTGCGTTCATCTCAAATCCACCCACGCGCAACTCCACATGCCTTCTCCACGTAAGCATAGTGTAGGTTTCGACTTGATACAACGCATACGACCATATTTCAGAGGGACGCAGCACACGCTCTAACTGAAAACGGCCTTGTGCGAGAGATCACTTCATGAACAAGCTGATTTTCGGTACTCCTAAGCATGCGTACCCCACCCCCCTTCCCAACTCATTCTCAAAACTTCCTAACTGTGTTTTTTTACGTCCCGCATCAAAACATTGACAATATAAGCTGCTCCACTTTCCCCTAGGGGATGACATGCGTAAGCTGTAAAGAACTGGCCACAGTTTCCTACTCCCTTTTTGCTACAGATGCCTCAGCCTTGTCAGCACATGTCTTAATGGTTCGCTTCGGATTTAACAGGGATGGCATTTGTATGCCTTGAAGCCTCGGGGATGTTTGCCGGTCAGCGCAAAAACTGTATCTTACGGTGTCCTTGCCATTTAGAGCTCCTCTGAAAAAATGACGAGGAATGAACGGGGACTTTGCTGGTTTTTCGCAGGGCACGCCTTTTATGCTTTAGCTGACTGGTGTGTCCATGGTTTTGAGCAATTGAAAAGGCCACATATCTCTACTCAGGTACGTCTGCTACCACTGGCGGGATAACGACGACTTAGAGCAAATGACCGTGAGCAACTTCTACTCCAGGCTCGACAATAACCTGCGCTTCGGCACGGCTATGGAGCTTAGCAGCGAACCTGGAGGTCTACTATTCGCCCGTGCTTACAGGTTGGGTAGTCGATTGTGCAATACGTAGTATTCGTGTCCCAGCATGTTTCATTGTATTATAACAAAGCAGTGCTGCAACATCTGGTCAATTGTCGTGGCTAAGTTCTCAGCGGAAGTAATAAACTAGAAAACAAATGGGTATTTCTGCGAAAAACTAATAGCACCCTCCTAGGTTACAATGGCTTGAGAGTGCAAAGATTAGGCCGAGTACGTGACGTATGTTTGAGTATTTCAATGCCTATGTGCCGCCTCATCAACGCTTAAGCGTGGTGCACCCAGGACATGACTAAGCAAAGTTTTCCCAGGTACTTACATAAACACCAACTTGTGAAAACTTTTAATTCATGTTGTGTGTCTACAGGATCATAGAAAAAGCTGCTTCGATTGGACAGAATGTCGCATGTTACGTGTGATCATACACCCAATGCGAAAAAATATATCACATCGCGAAGGAGAAGCCCTTTTTTAACATGAATAGCTACGTACGTTACTAAACTACAGTGTAAACTTTAAAAAATACTCACAGTTTTCATTTGTTTTAAAGTGAGAACTAACCTACTACATGGTAGTTTCAAACATTAATTTCGAAAATTTATTTTGCTATGGGCCGATGTCTCGCGTCAGCAGTGAGATCTACTACGTTTCAGCAACTTCACTATAAAGGTAGCAAATGTAAACAGCCATTTTCCCCATAATGTCCTGTTTTAGGTCATGCCATGAATTCCTGCGCTCCTCAGGCGATGTCAGGGTCGCACCGAAAGTGGCTGAGCGTCTCAAGGCCATGGTGTGGCGCTTCTCCGGGGAACCAACGGAGAATACCTTGACCGAGCAAATTGTGCGCACCTCCGTTACTGAAGGCGTAGACGTGCTTTTTGGCGTCGATTTAGCCGTGTATGGTCACCGCACGTACCCCATTGTAACGAAGGGAAAATCCCTTGGCGAAAAGCTGGGCCGTCAATTCGGAAGCTACTTGAGCGAGGACATTGTGAAGTCCTTCATACAGCTGCCCAACGACATGGTCTCGGAGCTCGTGAAAATTGACGACACTGTGCGCACAACATTGCATGGTAAGAAGCCCACAGCAGAGCTCAATAATGTAAGCATGCTGTCAAAGCTGTCACTAGATGCAACACCGCCAGCATGGTCATCGTTGTTCGAGAAGTACTTGAACCTGAGCCTCTCTGAGACAGCCGAGGTGCTAGTTACTGATTTGAGCAAAATTCACGACGTAGTGAGCTTTCTTAGAACGGTGACCAAGAAGAAAGTACTTGGGGCATACCTCTCACTGCAGGCTGTCGCGGACGTGCTCTTCATATTTATTCAGAAGAAGTACTTCTTCCTCGAGAATGTTGTAGTAGCAAGAAACTGCCTCCGGGTCACTTGCCTCGTCATGAGTCACTTCTGTGGTCACGTTACAACGCAGTTTCTTGGCTGGTCAATCGACATCAAGAAGACCATCCAGAAGCTCTACGGGGACATCTTGAGACAGTACGTTCGTTCGGGCTCTTCGTTATGGTCGGCTGCCAAAGACTCGCTACAGATCACCGATGACTTGCTGGCCGGTCCCCTTGTCACCCTTCCAATTGTGCCCATGGACGTCACCAAAGCCGCAGTCACCCGCTACGAAACGTTGCTCAAGGACTGGCCTGACAACTACCCCGAGGTGCACTCTTCCCTTGCCACTGCGCACAAGATGGCCTCCATAAACCTGCCCTTGAACTACACGCATCGGTACCTTATCGAAGCGTACCTGAGGGGTTCCATTTTGTACAGTGACGTAATACCTGGACTGCTAGTTCCCACGGCACTCACAACGCCTCACATGACCTACTCGTCAAGCGTCCCCATGTGAGTCGACTGCCTCGGCGTAACGTTACCTAACATGGATGTGATGCCGATGAGAACTGAAAAGCAGCATTGGTTCTAAAAAAACTGACTGTAAAACAAAGACATATAACGTAACAACGTGGCACAACTCAAAATCTAATTACATAAATTTTGTAAACGTACGTATTAGCTTATCTACTAGTAGGCGACGATACAAATATACAATTGGGACAGCGAAATTTGATTAACCTAATCCTGTTTGGCAGTTGTGTATTTATAATTGACTTCAGCCACCAGTGGCACTACTCAATTGATAGTATTCTCAATTGAGCTTAGTATTCTCATGCGACAAGTTAGAAGCACTGATTTTTTTGTGTGAACTATTTACAAGAAGACAGTACAAAATGCAAAGAACTATAGCAAGCGAAAAACGAGTAAGGCTGTCCTGTACTCCTGAATTTTCATTTCATCTCTTTTTTACAGGCATTCTACCTGCAAAAGTATATTACGCAGTTGCCTCAGTTGCAATGTCATTCGGTGCGATGGCGCTTGTTTTATATTTAGAATTATCCTTTCTCGATAGGCAAACTTAGGAGATGTACCTGTTGCATTAAAGACCGACTGGTAAACTTGAGGAGTTCACAGGCTTTGCCAAGAGCAGCATAAATTTTGACGACGACACGCCTTACTCAACTTTGCTTGTATTTCGTCAGACCTGCACTTGGTAAACTAACAAAAAAGAACCAAAATCCTGCTTATGCCACAAACTAATGTACGCAAAATTTAAAAAAAGAATCCAAGTTGTTCAAATCACAGCAAGCATATCATAATTTCAACCCCCTGATTGCGCAGTGAACTCAACCTGGGAACGCTGGGTGCAATAATGGCCAAGGCCCTGGTACTAGCGAGTACACCTGCTGAGAGTGGCAATTGGAACGCCAGCACGCGTGAAAAATTCAAGCAAACAACAATGTGCATTTTCAATGCATACAGGTGCGCAGCAATATGTCCAACATTTTTACACTACTATCAGTGACTCAGTATGGTACTCAAAAAAAATCGGGAAGCGTGTTGGAAATTTTCTCAGCCTTGTACTGTGAGTACGTAGGATCACGAACACCACCTACAGCATCATTATTGTAGATATCACAGGTTAGGTCACCGCGGCAAACAATTGGCTGTTTAGACAACAATAAAATATCTCTGGATGCAATAACTGCCGTCGGCAGCTAGTGTCAAAGAAAGACACGAACACTTACTTATCTATATGATCATATCACATAACGTTTATTATGTTATACGTACGCGGTCTTCAGCTCATTTGCCGGGACTTGTTCACTTACCGAGCGAGAAGTAAGAAGGATTTCTGATATGAAAGAGTTATAGAAGAGGAAAGTGAAACGCGAAGACACATTTATCTAAACGAATATGCGTGAAAACACCACTTTTAACGCGTAGCATTTCATTGCTTACTGCACGCGCTTTAAGCATCTATCTATCTATCTATCTATCTATCTATCTATCTATCTATCTATCTATCTATCCATCTATCTATCTATCTATCTATCTATCTATTTATCTATCTATCTATCTATCTGACTGTCTATCTATCTATCTATCTATCTATCTATATATCTATCTGTCTATCTATCTATCTATCTATCTATCTATCTATCTATCTATCTATCTATCTATCTATCTATCTATATAGATATCTATCCAGCCGCTTACGTCTCGGTGCTCTCATCATCACCAAATTAACTTGGGGTAAACCATAGTTAATATAGGGAGGGTAAAATGATTAGATAAATACGACCCGCTGTCAATGACATAATGATATAATCCCATCGCGTACGTCGCCCGCTATTTATAAATTATAGTGTCATGTTCCGATCTGTGACCACTGTACAATATTAATGTCACCAACATCGGACTTCTGAAATTGACTTGTTCTGCGATGAACCCTGCAGTAAGATGGTGAACAACACTGCTGCCGAGTGGGACGAGACGGTGGCGTCGACGCTCTTTGCCTGGAGCCTCTCAGTGCAGCTGGTGCTAGGCTCCCTTTTGGCCATCCAACAACGGCGTGCCTTAATGGGAGACAGCAGCCGCATGAAAACTGCGCAGCGCACCCTAATGCGGCGCTTCTGTCTTCTCTCGTGCGGTAGCGCAGCTCAGGAGAGTGACGAAGTGGCTCTGGCTGCTCGCTCCCGGTGTCTCCTGCCTCTGGTCGGCCTCAGCGAATTTGCTAAAGCCTTCAGCTGCCCTGTTGGCACAGCCATGAACCCGTTGATCAGCTGCGTGAGTGCGAGCCATCCGAAAGCCGTACACGTGTCGTAGTCAAGGAGGAAGTCTCTACCATTTTTGGTCTACTTCATTCATTAGCCGTGTCAAGCCAATGTTTGTGTATACAGGAACTGATTGCTTTCTTATAATAAAGTGTTATGGTCAATTTGAATCTTAATACCTTCGGTACCTTGTAATGTGACATGGTGATTGAGCTGTGAGCTAGGATTGCACCTAGGGCGAGCATATAGCGCTGTGGCGCGTCAACACTATGAAGAGAGCATTATTTTCGTTAGCGAGCCTAAGTTTTTTATATCTTCTGATAGTAAAAAAGAAAGATATCATTCTATGGTTATCGGTGTGAATCGCTTTAACTGTCACGGTTGGTATTCAAAAGATCTTAGGCGTATGTGTACAAATATTTTCTCGTACTCCGAATGGTCAAAGTTCTGAATTTCTACACTAAAAACATTGGTTACCCAGTAAAGTGCTCATTGCACAGGTTGCCACTTCCATGATCTGCATTGTTTATATAGGTATAACACTTTCTTTGTGAGTGATCCATTTCTTTCATAGGCCCAGAGATTGTTATTTCCATATAATCATACTACTTCAGGTGAACATATAGGCTTCAGTTCGAAACTAAAACCGACACTGCCGTCGAGTAGTGCCCAGTTTTGTTGACACACACGTTTAGCCGTACGTTTGTCGCATACGTTTAGTCATACAATTTTAACGCCTGCGTGTTAGTATTATACGACCACCGCCTTTGTTATGAAGGCATCATATTGGCCTGAAGTTCTGCGACTACGCTGTCAATTCAGCTGACAATAGGGTGACAGTACGAGAAAGGTGTCATTTTAGCAAAGTAGCCAGCGGTGGCTGCCATCGCCAATAGACGCTTTTTCACAAACAACACATATGTTCTGCTCTGCATTTTCAAGCCAAGCCAAGCTGTCATCAAGTTCACGCCAAGCCAAGTTGTCATCACCTACAAACGGCAGAAACCAAGTCATTTTTCACGTCCAGCATTCGAAAAATTTTAATGCGGCTAGCTGCGTCTGAACTTCACAACTATCGGTAAGCTCATGCATTGAGTTATGGCAACATCAACGTTTTCATTCTTTAGACACTATAGCAATACCCGCGATCTTACATGCCAAAACCAAGATGCCACTATGAGGCATGCTGTAGTAAAGTGCTCGGAAAATTTCGACCATCTAATTCTCTTAAACGTGCAATGACGCCACACAGTACACGGACATCTAATATTTGTTCCGCCAACATCGAAATCCAACCACCGGGGCCGGGATTGAACCCGTCATAACTACTGCTCCATCGCGGTGGACGACAGAGCAGTCGGGCTCCTCTCGACTTTCGTCGTCAACAATCACGCTGTTACTGAGGAAATTGAAGCTCTTGTTCAACTATAGGAAGCCTGTTGGGCCTCTTTGATTTCGACTGCATCACGAATATATGATATTCTGCTATTCGGTGGCACTTTCAGTTACTGTATAAGCTCCCTGCGAGAGAGTATACAGTGACTGTAGTAGCAGAGATCATTTAGCGATGTCCTTCGAAGTTCCTCAAGCGCCAACGGGGAAGACGAAGGCCATTGCGTATTTCAAGACCCGAAAGTAAAGGGCTCCTTTTAGGAAAAGGTGGACTGAATTTGCGAAATTGGATTCCCGCGCACTCATTATACAGGGAGGCACCGAATGAGCCCCCCGTCGCGAGACCTTGTCATGCATCTCTTTGCCGAGAGAGCTTAACGAAGTGTCGAGTGTTCTTTTGAGTAGAGATCTGTGAACGTTTACGGCTGAGACTCTTCTTGTAGCCCAAGATCTTTTCTCGCCTAACCTATTTAAATTGAAGTCCTAGCTCGGCTGTTGTGTAAGTCTTCTAGAGAAATTTAAGCGGACGTTCATTAGAGTGAGATGTAGAAGGCTAGTCATTATGCAACAGTAACGAAAGTTATGCGACAGCAGGAGGCGAAGAAACACGTGCTAATTCATGGATTATTAAACACCCTGATTTAAGTAGAGCCAATGTTGTACAAAACGTGTCTCCACTAGTGTTACTGTGGGAATACGCGTTTAAGCCGGTGCAAACTTGAAGTGAAGCAGTTTAAATCCGCGTTTACTGGTTTAATGCGGGGGAATATACTGTTGTCAAAAGTACATAAAAACTTACCAAATAGTCCCTGACGATTTCCGCATTGTCCAGTAGACCAACTTTACAATGGCAACAGGAAGGATGGCAGCATTTATACATAGACTACATGATGCAAATCAGTACATACTATTATATTGATACGTAATCACGAAAGCTTCCATCAGCTGTTTATAGAATGGTTTCCTTCACGTGCGCACATTTTTTAGGTATCATTTGTGCACATAAATATGGTATTGTACGTAAATATCCACCAATAGCCTGGGGAGGTTTTGAACATTCAGGTGCCCTCTGTCACAGTTGTCTTTGCTTAGCACGGCACTGAAACTAATTCAATGTTAGTATAAATGTTATGTAAGTGTGAACCCAGGTAGTAGTTATCATAAATACTATGTTTGGGAGACGTGTCCAATAGGTCCAGCTCTTGCTGCAGTGTCGCAGATTTGTTTTTTCGTGTCAACGCTACTGTTCATTCGTATTCTGTAAAACTTTACACATAATTTTAGTCTTTGCAAATATCCATGAGCACCCGCTCAACAATTATATCTAATATGAACCTCAAATGCCCCATGCACAATAAGTCTGGCGGTGTAAGATTTATGTAAGCCATTTAGAGCAGTTTGGACATACAGAATAGGACATGTGCATAAATCACGAGTTTTCGTAATTTGAATAGCTGAAGTCTCCACTCGCTTATCCTTTCTATAGGATCAGTAATCCAGATGAGCCCAAAAGGGTTTAAAGTGGTGGCGAAGCTTCGTTCTCTGGAATCCCCGCTATTCGTACGGAACTTGGGGCGGGGGCGTGCGAGTGGCAGACGAAATTTAGGGAAGTATTGTGAGCATGCTGCACATTCGGTGCGCGCCAGTTTTTTCACGCGGAAAGCCAGAGAGAATGTTGTTTCGAAACGCCATTGAGGGAAGTGAATTTGGAAGCGCTGTGCCCTAAAAACTCTTTTGACAGTGAGCTTGCTATGGCCTCACTGTTCAAATGAGTTTGGAGTCCCGGGTAGAAACATTTTGTTCTAAAGCTAGGTTGATTGAGCTTTGTCCACCCATGATTGCGACGTTGGGACGGTTGAAAGCCACCCATGCAATCAGGCGCATATCGAATGCCACAAAAAAGGGAAGCTATCAAGCTAGGTATATCTCGGTGCAAAATGTGGCTTTTCGATCACACAAAAATACTGTAGACATGCGCCTGGCTGGGCTGGGCTGGGCTGGGCTGGCTGGCTGGCTCTCCATCCGCACATGCTGAGAGTCATAGAACTAAGTGGTCGCGTACCAAGGGAGACATGCACGTACAGATACACGGCTTAAGGAACAGTGAATGATATAGGGAGAAATCGGGTTGCACAAGTAACGACGACAGCCACGATACTTGCAATGCACCACCGAAGCACAAAGAAAGAGCGGCTCCAAAAGAACGGAGGTATACACAGGACACATGTCAATTCACAACTGAGACAGTTAAGCCTGGGTTTGGGAAACCTGCTCCAAGTGTCGAGAACGCCCAACCAGACGTTGTCAGATATTTCTTTCATTTTGTAGCTGTGGTGTGTGGAGAGGCTACTTTACATCTTCTGCCACGCGGTGGTGTCTCAGGTAAGGTGTGGCCAGTGTTCTTTTCTTTTTAGGGGCGAAACTTCTTATAGCGGCACCCGTTCGTCTCCCGTAGTATGTAACAAGTATAACATCTTGACCTCCAAGGTGGTACCGGTGAGAGACTTCTTCTGTGCGTTGTTGAACAATAAAAAATAGTGCTCAATGTACACGTCAATGGCTGCTAATGGGGAATGAGAGACAGGAGCGTTCGGCTTTTAGTTAACACGCAGGCTGCGATCACCATTAGCAGCCATTGCCATGTACATTGAGCACTATCTGACAAGAAAGGGTTGCTACGTTATACTCGCTGGGTGTAACCTCCTTAGCTTTAGAAAGGTTTAGCGAGCGTTGAGCCGCAGTGCCATGAATACAATGAACTTGTATATACCATGAATGAACTCGAGGTGGTTAAAAATGGGAAGTAGATACGAAGCGCAAGCCGTAAGAAATTAAAAGCTGAATCCTCCTGTCTCGCATTTCACATTAGCAGCCACTGGCATGTACATTGAGCACTATCTCACTGAAAAAGTTTGCTACGTCATACTCGCTGGGCGTAACCTCCTTGGTTTTCGAAAGGTTTAGCGAGCGTTCGGCCGCAGTGTCATGAATACAGTGAACTAGTATATACCATCAACTCGAGGTGGTGAAAGGTGGGAAGTGGACCCGAAGCGCAAGCCGTAAGAAAGTGTGCGTGTGCCACCTCTCGTTTAGTCCTTGGAATGTCCGCTGGATGGCGGTGCTTCTATATGGGAAATATATGATGAAAAGATGCGAGATGGGGGTACTTGGAGTGTTGAATAGATGGACGAACGGACACACAGACAGATGCGTGAATGGACGCATGAACGGACGCATGAACGGACGCAGGGGCGAATGCATGGACGAACGCAGGAACGGACGCACGCACGGATGGGCGGATGGACGCATGGACGGTCGCACAGACGGAAAAAATCAAGAACGAATGGACGGACGAATGCTTCGCCCCACACTCCATCATTCTCTCCGTGGATATGCTGCCATTTTTTTGTTTTACATACCAAGGGGGTACAGAAAGGGGCCACTTTTTTGTGCGCGTTTCATGGGCAGTTTTCAAATTGAAAGATAATATAGGAGCGTTGACTGATAAGAAAGAAGCGCAAGCTAATCCGAGTATATAAAAAGCTCAGCATTATTACGCTGGCACATGCACGGTACATGGTTGTGCTGTCTCGGCGTGTTGTGCAGCGAGAGGTCACTGCTTCGAATCTCCGGTCGGATACGTCAGAATGTTTTTTTCCCGATTTATTTTTTGACATTTTTATAAGTAGGCATAAATATACATAAGCGGGACGCGATGACAATTGCAATGAGGGCGATGGCAATGGCCGTGCAATTGTTATCGCATTAAAACATAGAAAAGGAAAATGTTTGGTAATATTGTTTATTCGAACTATTCGCGAAAATTTATTCCTCCTCCTATAGCTATTTTAGCTTCATCGTCGCATGCAACAGCTAAATGAGGGTACCTATTCAGATGCGGAGCGTCCTTTACCAAGTTTGCTCAGAAATCCCACATGACAGCCAGTGTACCGATGGCGATACTTAACATTTGAGACCCTTTTTTTCTTCCGTGAGATGTCTTAAACCAATTCATTCCTATATTCCACTACGAAACCAACCCAACGTGCTTCTATATAGAAGCCTGAGGCTCAACACAAAAAAAAATGCCTGAAATATGTAAGTTGTTCGTTCATATTTGCAGAGGACGATTGGGAGGTACTATTTTTTTTTCACTGAGTAGCACATGTGTTTTCACAAAACGCCATTTATTTTTACTATGTTGCTGTCACAATGCGTCACGCCTTGGATAGCTTTTTATACGAAACATTCACGTAAGTATGCCTCATGAACCTCCCTTGGGATTCAGTCGGCGACATCAGAGCAAATCATTTCATTCCACCCCACCATTGTCAGTTTATGTATTTTTCTTGCTTTATACTTTAGTAGTTTATTTTAATGGTTCATTTATCAATCTAGCTCTAGGCAACAATCTTGCAGAGGCTCATACGCAAGTTGTTTATTGTCTTCGCTAGCCTATCAGACCAATGAGCACACACACCCATGTGTCAAAAGACAACACAATTGATATTGACGTCTCGTTTTCGAGGTTCATTGGTTGAGTGAATATTTAGTAGGGTGGAGACGGTCTTCAGCCTGTTTACTGACGCTATAGTGGAGGACTCGGCACTTTTTCAGCCACCTGGTGTCTTCTAACGCGCACTGACATCATAGCGTACACGGGCCTCTATAGCTTTTCATCAACTTATTTGTAACCTTCGAGTCGACTGCCGAGTGCCGTAACGACTGCATTAGTGTGGAAGACTCAAAACTTATTCTGCTGACCGGGTGCAATGCGAACTATGAAATCAAATATGTAGCATCAACCTAATACCTTCATATTATAGAGAACGTTGTCCATGTGACCGAACTTCATTTGAAAATTTCAAAAAAAAAACGACTCGCAACGTGAACTTTTTAAGTTTCAACATTTTTCGAAAACAAGCTGTGCCGCTATGTATCAGCACATTGCTTAGAGTAGGCGTCTATATTTTTATTAGTTCTCTCAAAGGATCAGTGGGCTTAAAAAATCATCTTGAGAAGGCCTACTTGTTTTTTTTATACAAATGCACAAGTCACAAGCAACTCTCATAACATTCGACACACGTTATCTCGGCGTAAAAATGATTACGCGAGAGCACTGTGTTCGCATACTGAACGCATCAATCATGCTGCCGTCGCGAAAAGCCTCTGGCGCGATCCGTCAGATTTCTCTCGAACGAACCACCGATGAATCCTTTCGAGAGTGCATTAATCGTTCGAATTCGTTCGGAAATGTTTCGGGACCAATTTTTTATACGAGTGCTAACACTCCATCAACAAGCGAGTAAAAATGCCAACTAATATGGAATACAAAAAATTGTGTGTCGTATGAGAAAGGAGACTTCGTCATCATTGGCGACAAACTTTCAAATAAGGTGTGTCACCTTCTGTGTTTATGTCCTGGACGTCTCCGCAGCAAATACAAATGCTTGGGCCACAGCCACCACCATTGCTGCGTTCAAGATTTCTAATAAGTTCTGTGGAATCCCACATGGTAGTGGAAGGGTTAAGTAAAGAACAATGGACAGCCAGTGGCGTAGCCAGGACCTAGCACACCAGAACTCTCCCCCCCCCCCACCTTTAAATAAAACTTGTTTTTGCCACGGCATTCCCGGTGAATCTGAATGGAAGGAGGCCATAAAAGCACCGTACTCCGAAAGCGAACCCAGTCTATTCAGAGGGCCCAGGACTAGGCGAAGTGTCATGAAGTTCTGTCGTCTACGTGGGCACGGCCAGCTGTTACGACAGCCTCCTCCCCACCCCCACTGTTACAGGACCCTGTCAGTAACTCATTAGGACCGATTAAATTTTGCTGTCTCTCTGTATGTATGTCTGTCATGACATACATGCCACGATATGACACTGCACCACATGTGCCTGCTGTAAGCCCCAAATCGAGATCACGGGCAATTATCTTGCCACAAAGAAAACATTCTGCGATGCCCTTGTTGACTAATACCCGTTTTTAGCACAAATAGACTAGTAAATCGACGCAAATTTTTCAGAAAAAAAAACACCTAGGAAAACATGTGGTGTGTAGTGAAGAGGAATGCCCACTACTGCAGCGACATCGACACGTGGGCGCGAGGCACGAGATAGGACTGCCTGGTTGCTGCTGCGACGCTGCCCGTACATCCGGCTAGCTCTTGCTGCTTCTGTACCGACGCTGATACCACTTGTGACCTTGCATTTACATTATATTTTGGTGGAGAGTGCTGCGGTCTTCCCCAGTCCTGGAACTGCGTAGCCGAAAGCTGCCGTCCGTCATGCCTGACGACGCTGTCTTCACACACCCCCCCCCCCCGACTTCGCCACGCAGGAGCTGTCCCGGTACACAGCTCTTGCGAGAACCCGACATCTTCAGCGGCACCGACGAGAAAGACGTTGAGGATTGGCTGGAGTCGTATGAACGAGCCAGCGCTACTAACAAATGGGACAATCCCACAAAGCTTGGCGCCGTGATGTTTTATTTAACGGATGTTGCCAAGCTATGGTACAGAAACCATGAGGCGGATATCCCCACCTGGACTACCTTCAAAACCTGCATCGCAGATGTTTTTGGACGCCCTGGTGTGCGCAAACTTCGCGCAGAACAACGCCTACGAGGCCGGTCCCAACAAACTGGTGAGACATTCACCAGCTACATAGAGGACATCCTTGACCTCTGCCGGCGTGTCGACCGGTCGATGGCCGAAACTGACAAGGTGCGACATATCATGAAAGGCATTTCCGACGACGCCTTTCAAATGCTGCTCTCCAAGAACCCTGTCACTGTCTCTGAGGTCATTGAGTTGTGTCAGAGTTTCGGCGAGCTGCGACGACAGCGTCTTCTCACTCGACGCCCTGACGTCCCGGATGACACCCTCTCCAGCCTGACCACCACATCTGACCTTCAGTCGCTGCTATCGCAGATTAAGGAGTTTGTTCGTGCTGAGGTCGCTCGTCAGCTATCGCTGCTATCAACAGCAGGCCAACCAGCGTCACCTCCGCCAGCAAACATTCGCCAGGTCATCCAGGAGCAAGTTTGCGTGGCTCTGCCATCTGCCCGTGACACTTCACCCTTGCCGAGCCCTGTTGCCTGTGCCGAGGTAAATGCACCTCTAAGCTATGCTGAAGTAGCGGCTCGACCACCTCTTCAGACTTTTACGTCGCTTTCCTCAGCCGTGCCGCTCCGACCCACTCCTCGGTTCGCTCAGTCAAGGTCCGTCCATAGTAGTGGACAATGGCGTACACTCGACAATCGCCCAATATGCTTTGCCTGTGGGCTGCCTGGCCACATAGCGCGATACTGCCGTCGGCGCGTTCCTGTCTACCGACAGAGCTACGACCAGACCTTCGAACCTGCCCTTTATGTGCCACCGCGCCGTTCGTTCACAGGCTCTCAGCCACCCGACCAGATGTCATCGTACGCCGACCACCGCCCTCCTGTTAACCGCCGCTCGCCATCACCTCGACGCCGCTCGCCATCGCCGATGCGTCGTCGTCCTTCATCGCCGGAGCGGGAAAACTAATTGCCGCAGTCCCAGAGGCAGGAACTGCGTCGCCAGCGAAAAGACCAAGGCCTCTCACTTCACCAACGAATGTTCTAGACGTACATGTGGACGGCGTCGCTGCACTCGCTCTTGTCGACACTGGTGCCGCAGTTTCAGTGATAAGTGCTAGACTCTGCCGCTTGCTGAAAAAAGTTATGACGCCACTAGCTAGTATATCACTTCGTACAGCCAGTGCAGATCACGTCACACCGGCCGCTGCTTGTACTGCTCGCATCGCGATTGGTGGCCTCATTTATGTCGTTGAATTGCTAGTGTTGGATTCCTGCTCCCATGACCTCATTTTGGGCTGGGATTTTCTCTCCGCTAATAAGGCCGTCATCGATTGCTCGCGCGCTGAGGTGGCATTTGAAGTGTTTGACGACGCTCTCTTATATGATGCTCATGAAACCGGGGACAAACTATTTGTTGCTGAAGACGTCATCATACCGCCGCACTCTTTTGCCCTTACCATGGTGTCTTGCAACTCTCTCGCTGAGTCTAGTGCCCTTTTCACGCCATCTGCTCTTTTCGTTCGTCGCAAGTGTTCGCCGCTACCTTATGCCCTTCTAGAACTTCATGACGGCGTCAGCAGACTACTCATCTCGAACCTGTTGTCATGTCCTGTAACACTACTCCGGGGTGAGTGCGTCGGGCGTGTTTACAGTCTCGACCCTTCTGCAATTATCGGCATGCCGGCTGGTCCTTCCGCCGAACACGAAGTCACCGGAGTGACCTGTGCCTCTTCGCCGCAGACTACTAGGCCGGACGTACTGAGCAGCTCCATCACCGACACGTTAACCGTTTCGCATTCGCAACGTGCTCAGCTTCTACGACTACTGAACAAGTTCCGTTATTCCTTCGACTGCCAGCATACTCCCCTCGGCCGCACGTCAGCCGTGTGTCACCGCATCAACACGGGTACCAATGCGCCATTGCGTCAAAGACCCTATCGCGTGTCCGCAGCCGAGCGCCAGGTTATCGATGACCAAGTAGCTGACATGCTCAAGCGTGGCGTCATCCAGCCTTCGAACAGCCCCTGGGCATTTCCAGTCGTTCTCGTTAAGAAGAAGGACGGGTCAATTCGCTTCTGTGTTGACTACCGTCGTCTTAACAAAATAACTCAAAAGGACGTTTACCCGTTACCGAGAATCGACGATGCCCTTGACTGCCTCCAAGGTGCGGAGTTCTTCTCTTCTATTTACTTACGGAGTGGCTACTGGCAAGTCCCTCTGGCACCTGAAGATCAGCCTAAGACGGCCTTTGTCACACCTGATGGCCTTTACGAATTCTGTGTCATGCCTTTTGGTCTTTGCAACGCACCCGCAACATTCTAGCGGATGATGGACAATCTTTTGCGTGGCCTGAAGTGGAAAACATGCCTGTGCTACTTGGATGACGTGATTATATTTTCCCCGGATTTTCCAACGCATCTGCGCAGGCTAGATGAAGTGCTGCAGTGCCTAACTGACGCCGGCCTTCAGCTCAACCTTAAGAAATGCCTCTTCGGCGCAAGTCAGCTCACCATCCTCGGTCATGTTGTATCTAAAGAGGGTATTCTTCCTGACAGAGCCAAGCTTCGGGCAGTTGCACAGTTCCCTAAACCTGCGTCTCTGAAGGATCTGTGCAGCTTTCTTGGCCTCTGCTCCTATTTCCGCCGCTTTATTCGGAATTTTGCTATGATCACCGCCCCATTGACTGAACTTCTACGCAGTGACTCGAAAAGTTACGCTTGGTCACCCGCCTGTGACGATGCTTTCGAAAAGTTGCGCCGTCTGTTAACCTCGCCACCAATCTTGCGTCATTTCGACCCGACTGCTCCGACGGAGGTACACACCGATGCCAGCGGTGTTGGACTCGGCGCCGTGCTCGCGCAGCGTAAATCGGGATTCCAGGAGTACGTAGTCGCATACGCAAGCCGTACCCTCACCAAAGCGGAGAAGAACTATTCTGTGACAGAGAAGGAGTGTCTGGCAATTATATGGGCTCTAGGTAAATTTAGACCGTACCTATATGGTCGCCCTTTTGATGTAGTCACCGATCACCATGCGCTTTGTTGGTTATCCACGTTGAAGGACCCCTCCGGCCGTTTAGCTCGCTGGGCTTTGCGGTTGCAAGAGTTTGACATGCGTGTTGTCTACAGGTCTGGCCGACGTCACACTGATGCCGACGCTTTATCACGCTCGCCAATGTCCGCTGAAAGCTCTGCATGTTTATCTGCCGTGGACGAAATGGTTGCGTTCCCAGATAACTGTGACATGGCGTCTGAGCAACGCAAGTATGACTGGATCAGCTCTGTTCTGCGATTCCTTTCAGATCCGTCGACTTCTCCATCTTCTCGAACGTTGCGCCGTCAAGCGGCTCACTTTGAAGTCCGCGATGGCCTCCTTTATCGCAGGAATTACAAGTCTGAGGGCCGAAAGTGGCTACTTGTCATACCTCGCCATCTTCGAGCTGCAATATGTTCAGCTTTCCACGCTGACCCTCAGTGCGCACATCCGGGCATCTTCAAAACATACGCTCGGATTTCCTCCCGGTTTTATTGGCCAGGCATGTACACCTTTTTGCGCAAGTACATTCAGTCATGCCCGCAGTGCCAACGACGGAAAGTTCTGCCTCATCACACCTCT